>NW_027508748.1:1492500-1502500 GCF_051911475.1 Siphateles boraxobius | reverse complement strand
CTTTATATTTATCAACATTGTCGCTGACGTAAAATGACTTTATAATAAAAGTTTGAAAATGTTACATCCACATCAGCTTTGCCATCAGAGGAATAAATTACATTTTAAAATATATGCAAATAGAAAAAAAATTATTTGAAATTGAAATAATATTAGTATTTAATTCATTTTTGATCAAATAAATGAAGCCTTGGTGATCAGATGAGACGCCTTTCAAAAACATAAAAAAAACTTACGACCCCAAATTTTAAATTAATTGTTGGTTTGATAGATGAGTGGATGGATGGATGGAAGGATGGATGGATGGATGGATGGATGGATGATGGATGGAGGAATGGATGGAAGGATGGATGGATGGATGGTGGATTGATGGATGGATGGAGGAATGGATGGATGGATGGATGGAGGAATGGATGGATGGATGGAGGGATGGGTGGATGGATGATGGATGGATGGAAGGATGGATGGATGGATGGAGGAATGGATGGATGGATGGAGGAATGGATGGATGGATGGAGGGATGGGTGGATGGATGATGGATGGATGGAAGGATGGATGGATGGATGGATGGTGGATTGATGGATGGATGGAGGAATGGATGGATGGATGGATGGAGGAATGGGTGGATGGATGATGGATGGATGGATGGTGGATTGATGGATGGATGGAGGGATGGATGGATGGATGGAGGGACGGGTGGATGGATGGATGGATGGAGGGATGGGTGGATGGATGGATGGATGATGGATGGAGGAATGGATGGATGGATGATGGATGGATGGATGGATGGAAGGATGGATGGATGGATGGTGGATTGATGGATGGATGAATGGATGGAGGGATGGGTGGATGGATGGATGGATGGATGATGGATGGATGGATGGATGGAGGGACGGGTGGATGGATGGATGATGGATGGATGGATGAATGGATGGAGGGAGGGACGGGTGGATGGAGGAATGGATGGATGGATGGATGGATGGTGAATGGTGATAGAGTAATAGAGTGAAAATGCCATCCAGTTTTTAAGTGGCCGTTAACAGTGAATGGGAATAAATGGAGAAGAGCACTAGGGTAATTGCTCTAATTGCACCGCCTGCGGTTTAGCGCTGCTGAACGGCACATTGTCTCTATTTTGCTGACATTTTTCCTTTCATTCACCCTGCCTGAGATGGTTTTGAAATGGAGAGAATAATTTTATGCTGTTGTCACTAACACATCTCAAACTCGCTTGATCGAATTTATTTGCATGGACAGTCAAATGTCTGTATAATTGCTGCTTTTAAAATTCATTTCTGCTCCTCTCTCTCCCACAGGTCTGCCTGTCTTATTCCACTCACTGAGAGAGAGAGAAGAGAGAGAGAGAGAGAGAGTAGGAGAGAGAGAGAGAGAGAGAGAGAGAGAGAGAGAGAGAGAGAGAGAGAGAGAGAGATAGAGAGAGAGAGAGAGAAAGCTTTAAAAAAACATGGGCCTAACAGCACAAACCGCATGAGTGACTGACTAAACGACAGCCACCTGTTCAGCTAACGTCCGTTGAGGGATAAAATCAGACTGACGTACAAACACTGACTCAGAAAGCAGAAATCCACTCAGGGCATGTTTGTGATCTCAGGAAGTGACATCACACATGTTTATGAGCTCGAATACAGTCGACGGGGACCCTGAAATATGCCTGTCAAAGGGGTCTTTAATACGGCACCAAACAAACAAACTTCATGTTTTATTCAGAATGAGGTTGGAGAAACGTCTAACTGCACTCATCTGCATGAATTATAAATGTACCACACTTAAATTGTACTAGTTGCCTAATGAAAACACAGCTAGATTGGAAATCACCCTTTAGCATGCGCTGGGTGTCATCAAGTTAACGATATTTTGAGGGAAGAAAATCGAGAGCGGCCTCCATAAAAGGGTCGTAAGGGCCGGGAATAACAAGTCGCTCCCTAATGGCTTTTTCTGTGGATTTGATTTATCTTGGCCTTTCCTTTTTATCGATGCTGACCTGATCATTTACATCTGATGCATGTAAGAATCAATCATATTCCAACTCTGGAATTATTTAGCTTACAGCTGCAGTATAAATGAATTATTTTCAACATATAATTTCTCAAGTCAACATGTTAGTCATTTACAAGTGGAAGTCTAAGGTACGACTGTATAATCAGTGGAGATCAATCGATGATATCATCGTGATCACAAACTGAAATGGTTTTCCTCATTGGAGCAATGACCAGTCAAAGTCAACTGGCAGTAAATTCACTTCAAGAATGTAAATTGACATTAAAGGGTTAGTTCACCCAAAAATGAAAATTCTGTCAGTATTTACTCTCCCTCATGTTGTTCAACCCTGTAACCCATCTTCGTTCATCTTCGGAACACGAATTAAGATATTTTTGATGAAATTTGAGAGCTGGATCACTCCTCCATAGGCTTCAAAGGGATTGATACTTGTTCCCCGAAAAGTTATTACAGACATCGTTAAAATAGTCCAAGTGACTACAGTGGCTCAATCTTAAGTTTATCAAATGACGAAGGAAAGAGAGAGAAGGAAATGAATAGTTGAAATAAAGTCGTTAATTTTGTTCGTTTTTGCAAATTCAGTTTCAATCCCTGAAGAAGCCTGTGGAGGAGTGATCCAGCTCTCAGTTTTCATCAAAAAAATCTTAATTCGTGTTTCGAAGATGAACGAAGGTCTTACGGGGCTGGAACAACATGAGGGAGAGTAAATACTGACAGAATTTACATTTTTGGGTGAACTATCCCTTTAACATAATTGACATTTCTAAACAGTCAATTCTGTCGAAGTAGAAGTGAATGATTTTGTATTTTAAAGCTATTCTCAAATCTCAAATAAAACACATCAAACAGGGAACGTTTTCAGAATTTTGAAACGTTCTAATAAGATTTTCTCAAATTTTTGAACAAACGTAAAAATGTAACAACGTTTTTTAAATGTTACCACTTGTTTTGGAATGTTCAAAAAACATTCAAAAGTAATGTTCCCATAATTTTTGCAGACTGATGAAATAGAATGTTCCCTTGACATTCGGATAATAAAAAAAAGTTTAAATATTTTTTAAAAAACTGCACATTTTGAGCACAATTAAAAAAAAAAACAGGGTTCAAGAGTGTGAGGCAGCGGTTCTACCCTGATGAAGAGCTTTACAGAACTGATGACAGACACATATCATGACTAGGCCGTCTGGTGACATGTAATTAGCAAAGCCATTACTGAACATGTGTGAATCAAAGGTCAGCAATTTTTCCAGTTAATATGCATATTTCATTAGCTTGCGAAGGCGGGATTGTAATGTTCTTCCACATGGACTGTAATTCGGGAGTGTCGGACAGTTTTTCATGTTAAATCACTCGTTAATTTTAATTAGCATGGAAAGGTGGAGTTTTGTCTGTGTGAGGAAAACACACAACATTTCAGGCTGACATCTAGAAAAACAAAGAAGATTTTTTGGAAAATCTCAGTGTTTTTGACCACAATAAATAAGTCATAGGTCTGTAACGACATGAAGGTAAGTAATTAATGATATCATATTTTTTGGGGTGAACTATCCTCCCTAATTGGAATAAAATTCAAAATAACTGGCAGTGGCAATTTAAATTCAGTGTAAATAAATACACGCTATTTAACCTGAATGTATTTGAAATTAGCAATAAACAGCATCTTGTTTATAGTAAGTGCAACTAGTGATGCAATTCATGCAATACAGAAGTGTAAACAGAAGTGATATGATATTTGTACTGAAGATAAAATATCAGAGAAATGGTGGGTAGAGTTTGTGATAGCATTTGTCAACAAGGCTATTTGAACTGAGTGTATACTGATATTGGCATATTTAGTCATGGAGTTATTCATTCAAAAACTCTGATTCATTGGGGAACAAAATAAATGACTGTATTTGAGTCAATGGATGATTCACTCAGATCGCTGATTCATTCAGACACAAAAAAGTGACCATGACTTAATGACTCATTCATCAAGACGAAGCATCTTATCAAGAGAAGAGGTTAGAGGTCTGAGATATGGGAGAAAAACTATTTGCATGAAAGGACTATATAAAAAATTGAACAAATGCACTTTAAAAAAAAAGTGATCTTAACATAAGAAAGTAATTTGGCAATTCCAGTGCAAAATTGGGCTGCTTAATGACATGAGGTTTCAGCATGTGCAAGGTGGATAATAAACTCTGATGGAAATATCATTTAAAGCAGCCAATCAACAAGAGTTATGCAAATAAGTTACAAACCAACACAGGAATTACTGACGACTCGTTTCAGGCAGTTCAGAATCACTTCTTTCTTTTAGGAGACAAAAACTCCATTTATCTGCATTTGATCTTTGAAACTTTGCAGACCAAACTGAAAAAGCATATTACAGGCATTTTTAAAACAGAAACATTGTATCAACCAATAGCGTGAGTTTGGGGTGGGACAACATGTTTGTCCGACCAATAGAAGATAGGAAAGTGTTTGAGAAACCATATTTTTAAACAATATTTAATTCTGCAAATGATTTATATATGCCAGTGGTGCAGAAATGAAAAAAAAAAAAATCATCCAAAAATGTAAATGATGTGATCATTTACGCACCCTCACATGCTTTATTTCTTCTGTAGGCCACAAAAACACATGACAAAATGTAATTTTCCAAAACCAAAAGTAACATCTCATGTTGTTTAAGTGGGAAAGCTAGCACAGAAACCATTATGACAAACCCTACAGGCTTTATTCCTTCATGAAGGAAACTCACAACTACAAAACACTCTTGCCACTCTAGTACATCTGCCATGATTTAAAAAAAAAAATTGCACTTTTTTCAACACGTTCTTGGTTGAGCTGTGAACTAATTTACACTGCCTGTATTTTTGACGAGCGCCACAATGCCATTAATGCCATTGTAATCCTGTACCAGATTTCATCCTGAACATCAGGGTTTTATTTGCTCTGGTGTTCTTTAACGACACCCTCTAAAAAAAGTTCCCAGCTCCGGGCTTGAAGGATTCGCATTTTTGAAAAACCACAGTCAAAACCGGAGCATGTTGTTTTAATGCCTTTGGAAGGTGTTGCATCTCAAATGTATTCATTCATTCTGAAAGCCACTGAATACATCTGTCTCCGAAGAGCAATTATCCCGATAAACAGGCCGTTCAATTCCCTGTGTGTCCCAGAACAGAGTGTGTTTTCTATTAAAGAGCCTGTACCTCATAACTCAGTGTGATTTTATGCAAATGACCTACAAAGAATCGCCTGCTGAAAACTACTGTTCTCCAGAACATCTTAATCTGAAATTGAAAATCTGAGAGATCGGTTTCGACTCTTTTCAAGTTTTTGAAGATGGCATCCACGAGAGAGGGCAGATCGCCTTGAAGAACAGACTGACATTTAAAAGTAAGATCCTAATCACTAAAGATGCCATTTTCAAAGCTGACTGATAGCTGCCAAACAGCGTGTGATAACTGTGATAACTGCTCTCTCTTACTTTAGTAATTGCACACAGAATTTTAATGAATTGATAATCCACATTTAACTGATGCACTCCCTGGGCTTTACATCAAAATACTGTAGAAATGTAATGTTGTTCAGTGATGCCTCACTATAATCTGAACTGTATATTAAAGCAATTTAGATATATGGAAAGACAGGTCAACCTTTTTATGCATCATAAGTGCTGTTTGCAGCTTTTAAGATACATCATTTTGCACCAGAGTTATCATTTATAACAAACTATTTTTGTTCATTGAAAACTAAAACTGAAATAAAACTAAGTTAAACCTTAATAATAATTAAAAGCATTTTAAAGCATTTATTCTGGTTGCAGTTATGTTCAGGTTTATTATAAGGAGGCTGAAATAAAATATAAATATTAGATGGGAAAACTTGGAAATGTTGCCTTGGCAAGCTAACTGAATCTTAAATAACTAAAATTACTAAAACTAAAACTGAACTAGAACTGAAATTGAAAAAAAGGCTTTGTCTGTAAATTATGATTTTACATGGCTAATGTTTTCAACATGTGTTGATAATGTTTCCCAATGAGTTAACCAATCATAACGGTGGGCGTTTACTGACTTTAAAGAGCAGAGCCTTAAAAACTGATCATTTCAGACAGAGATTCAGAATGAATGAACACAGCTGTACTCAAAACCCTGAGTATGCACTTCTCACATGATCAAGGCCTTTGGTAAATTGGCATTACACCTGCAGTAAAACACGCCGTTGAACACCAGAGTGCTGCGGGACAAACCCAACCGGGGACGATGAGAAAACGCTAGTTAAAGATCCATTCATCAGACTAAGTCTGAGTCTGGGTGTACCTTAAGCAAGTTTATGTGACAGAATAAGCTGAAGCACGCAGTAAAGATCAAACGCTCTTTGTGAGATCCCAGATGAAGCTGGAAAAACTGATTTGATAAAGTGTCCACTAATTGAAATAAAGTCATAGTCATATTGGTCCCCTTTAGAGAGTCCTGCACGGATGACGTATTTTTGTAGGCTAAAATAAAGTAATGAGTTGCATTTTAGCACTTGCAAGTCAATGGAATTTTTGAATGGGTTTTTGGTTAAATTATATTTTAGATACTTTCACATTTTATTTGATTAGTTTGGGACGGTTTGTTGAGCAATGGAAGAAATAGGATGATTATGTTTACATTTGCTGTTGCTTGTGCAGTAGAAATTACTGCTAAACATTGTTGTTTTTTCTATTAATTCATTTCAAATGTATTTACATAGCGCTTTAAACAATACAGATCTGTTCAAAGTAGCTTCACATTAATAAACAAAATAATGTGTGCTACATTACTAAATTCAAGTTCAGCTGTAATGTAGCTCTACAGAAGACAATATTGCCATTATTCAGCTCAATTCAGTTCAATGTTGATTCAGTTCAGTTCAATAACTGTCAATGTTGCAAAGTTAGTGTCATTTATCCAGCTCAATTAAGTTCGTTTTTTCTTCTAATCCGATAGTGTCAGTGCAGTTTAATTGATAATATTACTGATTATTAATTGTCTTTTAATCCTCAAACTTATATACTTCATTATATCATAAGCCATGTACAAAAATCTTGTTTTCCCTTTAAATTAAGTTTTTTGGTTTTACCCAACCGTAGATATTTTTTCTTGTTTTAAGCATAAACTTACTTGATTTGGATGATTTTTTGTAGAAAACTAAACATAAACTATTTAGTCATTTTGCGTCTCAAGTGAATGTATCTTTATTTAAGAAAGTGTATATGTTTATACTGGAAAACGAGACAGAAATACTGAGGACGAAAGCCATGTTTTGCAGTGCAGATACGAGTTCTCCGTCTCACTGCTGTTCTTTCTGAGGGTCGTGTCGCGTCGCTCATGTGCCTCTCTGAAAAAACACTCTGAAGCAGCTGGAGGGATGAGTGTGTGTGTGTGTGTGTGTGTGTGTGTGTTTCCGGCGAGGAAGTAATGATCCGTGGAGCAGGTATCCTGTGCTGTTTATCCCCAGAGCGATCTCAGACAGAGACTCGGCTAATAATAATCGGCACGGGCCGCTCAGACTGCAGTGTCTCCGCCTCCCAAACTCACACCACACCTGACAGTCTTCTGGATCCTCTTCTGTAAGCACAATAGTTGCTTTTATCGAAGTTGTACCATAGCTTTACGAGTCTTCAGTGTAGACACTGACAGGTTGGCGTGATGGACTAACGGTCAGACGGCAATCACATTGCGTATTTTGGATGCTCAAGTCCATTATTTTACATGTAGATGAGGCAGAAGTGTGTTCTCAATAGAGAGCGATGCCATCGTGGCGCTCATGCGTTGCGTCACACTAATTTTTTCGCTACGCCACAGTGAGATGAAAACCCCCCCCAGCTTTTTTCAATATACTGCAAGTCCACCACATGTCATGTGACAAGAACCAACCAATCAGCTTCACCCTTTCTGTGACAAAATTGGCTGTGTTTACATGCACAACTTCTGTTTCAATTGACCCTTCGCTAAGCCACGCCCGAAAACCGCCACTGGCCAATCGTGTCTTAGCAACCGTAACTAGGCGCGGGAGGTCTGGCAAGCTTTTGAGCGAGGGAAACATGCCGAAGCGTTGTGCGTATGGATTGTGCAAATCTGATACCCGGTATCTTAAAAGTTTGGACGGGGGAGTGGAATTTTTGTCCTTCCCGAAAATCTAAAAGCCGAGTGGAGAAATGATGTGCGTGGATCAGCAGTGTGGGAGACCCCATTTACAACTACATGTCTGTCGACAGGATTAACAAAAACACCTATTGCGTGGAAGTTGGAAATAATGACGGTTCTTTGTTCATAATGCATATATTTTAACATAAAATAAGACGATTAAAGACAAGACGGAGGCTCACTGACATAGTAACTTTAACCCAATCCGATTGGGTTTATAGATAAACTGTTTGATTTATAATTATTCGATTATTTTCACATGTCACTTACCCTGCTGTGCACGAACATAGCTGTTTCCCATTTGAATGGTCAGCGTATGACGGCTGCTGCTTGCGCTGGGACTATAGGCGTTAGCTTCAATTTTAATAAATTATTCTCTAATATCTCTCTCAGATATTTCACGTTCGCCAAAAATTACTAATTAACTTATTGGGAATGTCTGACACCGGTGCATTAGACGTGCCAGGCGCGAAAGCATGACAGGCGTAGCAACAGTAACTAGGGAGGGCGGGGCTTAGCGAAGGGTCAATTGGACTGAATTCATTCTGATTGATGAATCTGAATGTAGAGTGTTTACATGAACGCTAAACATGTGATCGGGTTGATGTGTGCGTTTATACCTCACAAGCTTCAAATCGGGATAGTATTTTGACATGTGCTCACTGCACGAATATACAGAGTTTCCCGCTGTTTGCACATAATAACTTCTCCTACACTGCTTCTTTATTTGTTTAAAACAGCAGACTTAATATTTATCCATTTCTGGTCATAATTTGGAGACTATGATCATATGAAGCGTTGTTCTGTGCTGCTTATATGTCGTGTGTGGATGAGAGTCTGAAACGAGGACTGGGGGACGTTGTCCTGCTCCACTTCACACACGCTGAGGGAAAGGAGAATTATAGAAATGACGGGACACTCGTTTATAAGACACTTTATTCAACAGGACTAACAGCTCGTTCCTCGCATCATTACGCTAGTTCTACATCCTTTCAGTATCGGTTTTCAATCCGATGAAGTGTTTACATGTTCTCTCGATCGGATTAGAAAATAAATAAACCACTCCTTTCAATCCGATCGAAATGTCATTCGGATCGAGCTCAATCGAGTTGAGCCGTCAATCCGATCACTAATGTCGCCAGTGAAAGCTCAGCAAAGATGGAGGAACAGCTGTACAACGAGACTGAGAGCTGTATATTAAGGGATATTCGGTGCTGGATATCGATGTATTCTTTGCTGAAACCTCATTATTTTTATACGCGACGTGAACGGCCCCTAATGCAGTTTACATGCAATCAGTGTGAAACCTCAGCGCATTTGCTGCATGATGCCATTATGCTGTGAATATTCACAAGCTATAAACACAAGATGTGTTGAACGGGCCTCACAAAAGCAGTAATAACAGCACCTTATTTTAGTGGGTTGTTATGTAGCCACAGGTCCAGATGCTACAGCAAAACACATCTGTGAGCGATTAAACGGCATCGAAACGAGGCCTGGAAATCTGCTGCCGATGGGACACAATAACACCTCTGTTTGTCGTTTCCTCCAATGAGTCAGTAAATGAGTTCAGGTGAAGTTTTAACGCATATACGCGGATAGTACTGCTGACTTCACCACAACACCACGCCAGAAGCTTCAGGAGAGACAGATAAAGAGATGAGAGAGAATCCGGATGTAATGGAACTCGAGCTAAAGTTCTTTTCTATTGTTATCTTCCAGTTGTTCTTTGATTGGTTCATTCTGTGACAGACTGCAGATAGCCGTCTCTCTTATATATCGCTCTCGGCACTGACAGATAAAAAAAAAAAGCTCAT
>NW_027508748.1:1475000-1487500 GCF_051911475.1 Siphateles boraxobius | reverse complement strand
TTATCAGTGAAAAGATGAAGACAGAAAGATGCCGAAAAGATGAGAATTGAAGAGAGAGAGGGAAAAAGAGTTCAGTCAAGATAGGAAATGAAACCCTGCTGTGAGATTTGTTCCTCCTGATCTTCTTAATTGTGTTTTTCAGAGCCTCCTGCCCAATTATGAAGCATCGTAACACAGATCAAACCATCCAGACACTGTCTGAGCTCAGTTCCTGACTGAACACCACACTCTTGTCCACGGTTATATGAGGACATCGAACCTCACATCACGACTCACACTGCAGTACATTATACTTAAACCCGACAAGCAAAACCGTTTTCACAATCTCTTAAAGTGCCCCTATTATGCTTTTCCACAAATTCTCTTTTAGCAGTTTGTACTAGAGCTGTCTGTGACTGTAAAAGCCCTGCAAAGTTTTAAAGATCAAAGTGCAGATAAATGTAGTTTTTGTCTCCTAAAAGAAAGAAGTGATTCTGAACTGAAACGAGTCGTCAGTAATACAGTCTCACTTCCAGCTGAACCTGCGTACGTGTGTAATTAATTAGCATAATGCCAGCCTTTGGTCCTGATTGGCTGAACAGTGTCTCTTAGCCCCGCCGTCAAACACTGTAGTTTATCTGAGACTGGAAGAGTTTGGTTCGTGTTGTTCATGTGGAGAAGACGCTGTTTTCTGCTGACAAAGCAAATCCACTGATGAGATTGATACGGTAAAACCCACGCCATCGACACTGTTCGTATCACTGTGTGTCAAGAGCTGAGATTCAGATATCATCATGAGCTTTAGTTTCTGACCAATCACAGCAGACTGGGCTGTCTGACCAATCACAGCAGAGCAGCTCTCAGAGAGGCGGAGCTTAGAGAGACTGAATCTTCAAACGAATCGTTTCAGACACTGAGAGAAAAGTGCTGATGCTGCAATGGGTAAATTAAACGAGAAAATTAAAATGTTTTTATTTTAATTTTTTGATATATATGCCATGGATGCATGTGAACCCTGTTGTAGGAGAATCCAAAACAAAATTAGGAACATTTTAAATAGTATAACAGGTTCAGGATTGTTAAAGTCGAATATGCACATGTACACTTTGCTTATTAAAGGCATAAACATGAATTAAAATTATTCAAGGGTGTAGGTTTCCTTTTAAAGTTGTTAAGGACAGACTGCAAAGAGGCAGGAGACCTTGAAATAGAATTTTTAAAAACAAACCAGCAATTAAAGCAATGAGTCAAACGACCTCGAGCTTTTTCAAAAACCTGTTGAGAAAATGCCATCGCTTGGAAGCGAGTCTAAAAATGTAGTGAAAATAACATTACTCATTTCCTAAACCTTTCTTTGACTAGTAGTGATGCATGAAAGTTTTAATTTAGCCAAAAAGCGAAAGCAGAAATAAAGTTTATTAATAACAATAATTCAATTGCTAAAATAACAGCATAGTCACTGATTTTGGCCCTCCAATTTAGTTTCACCTGGACCTGACAATTCATTTCCAGTCTGCCGAAATATCAGCGTATCATTTAAAGCTTTACATTGTATTACATTAAGCATTAGCCGTCTTCCCTTCAGTCAGCAGAAGATAAATCACTAAATAAAGTACAGCCAAAAATATGCTTTTTTTCATTTATTTAAAAAAAAGTTCAGCCAAGCAAAATTCAGATCCATTCAACTCCCATCTGTCAAACGCTCAGTCACAGTGATCCACGTAAATCTACGCCTATGGCACAAATGTAACCTAGATGATGAAAACATAAAAACCTGTGTGCTTGCATCAATCAAAAACTGTTTAACGCATGTGGCATGATGCAACGAAGAGATGCTCCTATTAAAACTAGAAACGTCAGGTGAATCACAGCACCTCTCATGTTTCTTTTCTATTTTTAATGCTCTACATCAGTATTTTTTAATTTTAAGTTTTTGAACTATTTGCTAATTTATTTTATGCACATATATCTAATGTGTGAAAGTATTGCTTTGTTTTCATTTGTGTTGTTTCTGCTCTATACTGTAAAAAATGTTTTTTGAAACTTTTCTGTCTACACAAGCTGTCCAGAACGAGAGACAGCAATGCTCTGCACTCCTGTTTGTCATTACGCGTGTCAGCACTAAAGTCAATCTGCTTCTGAACCACTTCACTCCAGGTCCCAGCATCCTCCACACACGTCCAGATAAACACATCCGGATGAACAACACAGCTGAGGTTCTCGTCCGCACAGAAGCTGCTCAACTGCACAGTTCACTAGGAAAAGTGTACATTACTAAAGAAGAAGGAAACATTATTCAAAACAAAAAGATAAACTTCATTTCGAAATTTCTTGAAATATATATTTATATGGTCTATTCTTTCTATTTTTAAAGGTTTAAACCTCTGTAAAAGCCCGTATACACCAAGAGTGTAACTATAATAATCATTCTATTTATAAAAGAATAGCAGAGTCCACTAACGATAACAACAAAGAGTAACGAATGGAAGCTCGTTTCCGCCACTGAATAAAAAAAATAGGTAATTGCGACTTTTTATCTCACAATTCTGACCTTTTTGCTCTCGCAATTGTGTGATATAAAGTCGCAATTCAGATAAAAAACATCTATTTTTCCTCAGAATTAGGACTTCATAACTGGCAATTGTGAGTTTAAATCGGGCAATTCTGAGAAAAAAGTCGATATATAAACTCAAAATTGCAAGAAAAAATTCAGAATTCCAAGAAAAAGTCAGAATAGCGACTTGCAATTGTGAGGGGAAAAATCTGACATTAAAACTCATATTTGTGGAAAATAAAATCGTACTTTGAATAATCAGAACGTCTATTATAGTTATCGTTCTTGGTGTGAACAATTAAATATGATTAAAATAATTTTATCAAAAAAATTGCCAATGGGGTAAAAATATATAATATATAATACCTAAATATATTCTAGATATATGATCTCTAAATATATAAATAGTACATATAAATGTAATATAAAATTAACAATATTTTATTTTTTTACAGTCGCTTGGACACATTTCTCAATTCTTAGGTCACTTTTTCAAAACTCTTCACACAGTTCTCCTAACCAACTTTCAGCTCGGCACAGCAGTTCATTTCACTTTCAAAATGCACTGAAACTACCAAATCACTTCATTCATGTCTCAAATCAACATATTCTTCCATCACACTAGCAAAGGTTGACAGACAACAAACACACTTTGTCACCCACAAAACAATGACCTAAAAACACTAACAACAGGTAGCATTATACAATGTTTTCTTCTGTAAAACAAGCACACCTCTCTACTGTTTAGAATTCACTGCAATATATTTTACTGGAATGAATCAGACATGATGCAGTGCTTCAATATATTTTATGTCTTTTTTTTTTTTTTTTTGCACAGACTAATTACAAAATACAAGAATTTGTACACACCATCCACCGATACAGATACAATAGGAATCAGATGTGGTTGGTCCAATTGTCCAATTGTTTTTATAGCATTTCATTTTTAGATTCGAAATATATTTCATTACAATATTACTGTAGAAATGTAGCAAATTGCTGTCAAATTCAGTTTTGTATTATGTTATTGTTTTGAACATAAGTTTAACAGTTTTGAAAACAGTATGTAAGCATGTGCAAATTGGCCTGTAAGTACACAGAGATGTAGTCATTGAATGCATTTTGTGCCAAAGCAATGATAAATGATCCACAGTTTAGCCCACATATACTTCTGTTGTGCTCACATGTGTGAAGAGTTTTGAAAAAGTGACCTAAGTATTGAGAAATGTGTCCTAGCGACTGTAAAAAACTGTAAAGCAGATATTCCTTTTAAAGATATAAACCTCTTTAAATCCATGCATATAAAAAAAAAACAAGAAAAAGAACATAATTGAAAATTTAATCTGAAAACATAAAAATAAGTCTTAATATATTTTTCACAACTTTTGCTTTAACTTATCGATGAATATTTTATTCAAGCAACAAGCTTTTTGAATGACTTTACCCTAGGTAAACCATAGGCAGTTTACCGTGGTGAAAATGAAATGAAACTCCTGAGAGAGAGTCTGTGCATAAAGTCTACAGTTTCTTTCCACACAGTATGACCACATAAACCCGGTAAAGTGAAAGTAAAGCGATGCTGCTGTGTTTCACTGCTCACTGACCGATGAAGTGTTGCACATTTATACACTCACAGTCTGTCCAAACTCATCCGCATCTCTCTCCGTCTCTCCTGCCGGATGAATATGTGCGTGACACTCTTGTTGTTCAGCCTGTTTGCTGGAGTGGGATGTGGACATCAGGCCCTCCAGCGAGTGTGTGTGTGTGTGTGTGTGTGCTGTCTATCTGAGCGTAAAGCAGTGGGCGGAAAGGACACTGCATAACTAATGTGTGTCGCATTGCTGAAGATGTGTGTGTCTCTCAGAACCTGCGGTGTGTGTTGCACCAGGACTCACGGTGGTTAACATTTTCTGTGATGTTGGCAGATGGGAAAACAGTTTGTTAGTGTGTGTATTAGTGTGTAAAGTACATGTCCGATCTGATTTTGAGAATAGAGAACGAAACGAGCTTAACTCCCATTATTCCACAATAAAAGTTCAACATGTCCTTATCACACTGCGTGTGAGTGAGTGCATGATTCCCAAACTTTTTTTGTCAGCTGAACCCCATTTGACCCTTTTTTTTCAATCTGGTTTTTTGATGTCAGTTTGGCATGCAAAAAATATCATACACGGCCCGGCCAAAAAAGTCGCTGTTTGGATTTAAATAGGCAAATGCTTATGAGTCTGGACCATTATTGCAGTGATTATTATGTTTCTAGCATGGTATATGTTTGGCAACAGTACTTCTAACCCAATTAATGGAGTGTGTAGCTTTTTATTTCTTATGTAGGAAGACACATCATGGTAATATTCCTGGAGGATAATATCAAGATTCATCAAGTTCAAATGGTGAAAGAATGATTGTGAGGAGCTTGAAGAATCATTTTCACACATGAATCGGCTCCTCTGAGTCCAGATCTTAAATTCAGGGAAAGTCTATGGGATGTGCTGGAGGAGACTTTACAGAGTGCTGGACTCTTGCATTCACAATACAAGATCGTGACCAAAAAGTGATGCACCTCGTGCTGGAAATAAATGTGGTGATGTTATAAACCTACAATTTGAGCCTGATGTCCTTAACAATCTGGAACCTTGAAGTGATGGTTAACTTTTTGCAAATGGCTCTGTGTGTTACGAAAGAGCAAGAAAGAGTCTCACTACCAGAGAGATGCCAAAAAAATTTGTTTTATTGGTAACACTTTACAATAAGCTTTATTAGTTAACATTAGTTAATGTATTAACTAACATGAACTAATGAGCAATACATTTGTTACAGTATATATTAACCTTTGTTAATGTTAGTTAATAAAAATACAGTTTGTTCATGTTAGATCACAACGCATTAACTAATGTTAACAAATACAACCTTTGATTTTAATAACGTATTAGTAAATGATGAAATTAATATCAACTAAGATTAATAAATGCTGAAAAAGTATTGTTCATTCTTAGTTCATGTTAACTAATGTAGTTAACTAATGTTAACTAATGAACCTTATTGTAAAGTGTTACCGTTTTATTTTGAAAAGGGTTTAGAGGCAGACAAGGCCAAAATAACAAACCAAAACAATCTTCTTCTTTTTTTGTACCTCTACAATTCCTAACACAAAAATAAAGAAAACAAAATACAATTTAAACTTATACCTTCCTAAAACAAAACCAATGTGAAAAGATAGATATATAAAATAAAGTGGCGTCAAACCCCCCACCTTTGACAAAAACAAAAGATTATTTACAGAAGATATATATACAAGTTCGTAGCAAACAAATGCAAAATCAGAATCCAAAATCGTAGTCAATCAGGCATGGGTCAAGTTAACATGAATAATCACAGGTCCAAAATCACAATCAAAATCTCAAACAATCACTCACAATCTCTCTGGTACGAAACTCTAGGCTCGACAAACGACGATAATAAGTAATAGCAGAAGCAGTCAACAATCAATCACAATATGGCATGATAATAGGCGAGGTTGAGTGTTTTGTGCAGCCTTATGTCTGAATCAGGTGTGGAGGAGAACCAATCACAGGCTCCAACAGAGACCGTCCACCTGTAACACAAACATGCACATACAGAGACAATATACACAGGACATGATGGAACAAATGACTCGGGTTCATAACAGCGTGTCTCTCTGGGCCCGAGACTCGATCGATCCGCCTTTGTCTCTCCGGCATGGAGACTCGGGACGTGCTGCATCTCTTATCGTCTCGCAGGACGAAGACGCTCTTTCCTCACAGACTAGAGGCTCAGACAGTGGTCGAATCTGCTGTTGCCTCACAAGATGAAGACTCAGATCATGGAATCTGTTGTTATCTCTCTGGGTCAGAACGTTGTCTCTGGCTCAGAATAAAGCTGCATCCTTCCAGTCTCTCTCCTGAAACCAACACAGAAGTGACTTAAACCGCAGTGTATGGAACGGCCACTAGAGGCAGGCTGCAGAAGTGAGTCAATCCCATAGACCGTCATGTTAAAATGACCAACTTTACAGCAGAACAAAATGTGTTTACAGGCTGGTGCAAAAAGTGGTTTTGGTCTATAAAGCTAATTTTCCCCTTTATAACGACTGTGAGGGGGTGCATTTTTCTCAACTCATCCATTTAAATGATATTAATCCTTAAAGTTCTGCACAGGGCGTGGCCACTTGAGTGACAGGTGGATTGCCGCTGCTTCACTACTATCAGTAAGTTTTACTGATGCATTTCTCACTTTCCAAACCACCACCAGAATATCTTTGCCAATATTCTAAACACATTCCAAACATGATGGAAAAAGATTGAACTGGTATGCATTCATTCATTTGTACATTAACAGCTGAATTTGAAAATGTTGCAGTACAAATAGTTTTAAACA
This sequence comes from Siphateles boraxobius, assembly GCF_051911475.1. Taxonomy (NCBI): domain Eukaryota; kingdom Metazoa; phylum Chordata; class Actinopteri; order Cypriniformes; family Leuciscidae; genus Siphateles; species Siphateles boraxobius. The sequence goes on along the minus strand of NW_027508748.1, from coordinate 1,480,572 downwards.
AGAAGTTTTAAAGTTAAATCCAGCTTTTAATGTTGTTTATATGTCTATGTGGTGTTTTTAATATGCTTTAAGACAAACCGTGCGTAAATTCATATAAATCAAGTTTGAGAATTCTGCTGGCAACTGTCTACAGGCCACCAGGGCACCATAAAGATTTTATCAAAGAATTTGCTGACTTTCTATCAGAATAAGTATTGACTGCAGATAAAGTCCTAATTGTTGGTGATTTTAATATACATGTAGATAATGGAAAAGATGCAATGGGATTGGCATTTAAAGACATTCTTAACTCTATTGGAGTTAGACAACACGTGTCAGGACCTACTCATTGTCGTAATCATACTCTAGATCTAATATTATCACATGGAATCAATATTGATGCTGTTGAAATTCTGCAGCAGAGCGACGACATCTCAGATCATTATCTAGTCTCATGTAAATTACATTTAGCCAAGGCTGCAAAGCCAACTCCGTGTTACAAGTATGTTAGACCTATCACTTCTGCCACTAAAGATTGCTTTATCAATAATCTTCCTAATCAGTTTCATCATCTCAGCATCCCAGATAGCTTAGAAGAACTTGATATTGCAACAGAAACTTTTAACTCTCTCCTTTCCAGCACTTTAGATACAGTTGCTCCGTTGCGCTTAAAGAAGATTAAAGAAAATAGTCCAACACCGTGGTACAACGAGCACACCCGGGCCCTTAAGAGAGCAGCCAGAAAAATGGAGCGCAACTGGAAGAAAACAAAACTAGAGGTATTTCGGATTTCATGGAAGGAGAGCTCGATTGCTCACAGAGAGGCTTTAAAAGCTGCTAGATCTGCTTATTTTTCAACCCTATTAGAAGAAAATAAACATAATCCAAGGTATTTATTTGAAAAAGTGGCTACACTAACGAAAAAGAAAGCTTCAAGCCCAGAAGTTTCCAAGAAACACAGCAGTAATGACTTTATGAACTTCTTCACTTATAAGATTGATAATATTAGGAACAAAATTATAACTATGCAACCGTCTACTACAGCATCACATCAGGGAGTGCATTATTGGTTTCCCCGAGGTAAAATTTGATTCATTTGTTGCCATAGCAGAGGAAGAATTTTGCAAACTCGTTAATTCATCTAAATCGACAACATGTATGTTAGACCCTATACCGACTAAACTACTGAAAGAGATCCTTCCAGAAGTCATAGATCCTCTTCTTAACATCATTAATTCATCTTTGTCTCTAGGATACGTACCAAAAACCTTTAAGCTGGCTATGATTAAACGGCTTGTTAAAAAAACGCAACTTGATCCTACAGAATTAGTCAATTACAGGCCGATCTCAAATCTACCTTTTCTGTCAAAGATACTAGAAAAGGCAGTATCCTCACAACTGTGTTCCTTTCTTAAAAGAAATGGTATCTGCGAGGATTTCCAGTCAGGATTTAGACCGCACCATAGCACTGAGACTGCTCTCATTAAAGTCACAAATGATTTGCTCTTATCATCCGATCGTGGTTGTATCTCTCTATTAGTGTTACTTGATCTTAGTGCTGCATTTGACACCATTGACCACAACATTCTCTTAAATAGACTACAAAACTATGTTGGCATTAGTGGAATTGCACTAGCATGGTTTAAATCATATTTATCTGACCGCTATCAGTTTGAAGCAGTAAATGAAGAAATGTCTTATCGATCACAAGTTCAGTATGGCGTACCACAAGGCTCAGTACTAGGACCGTTGCTGTTCACTCTGTACATGCTACCTTTAGGAGATATCATTAGGAAACATGGAATTAGCTTTCACTGTTATACTGATGATACTCAGCTCTATATTTCTTCCAAACCTAACGAAACTCACCAATTCACAAAATTATCGGAATGCATAGTTGATATTAAAAATTGGATGACTAGTAATTTCCTACTACTAAATTCTGAAAAAACAGAGATTCTTATTATTGGACAAAAAACTTCCACACGTAATAACCTAGAATACCGTCTAACACTTGATGGCTGCTCTGTTAAGTCTTCGTCGTCAGTTAGGAACCTGTGTGTGCTCTTTGATACCAATATTTCATTTGAAAGTCATGTGTCTAGTATCTGTAAAACCGCATTTTTCCATCTTAAAAATATATCTAAATTACGTCATATGCTCTCATTGACAAATGCGGAACAACTAGTTCATGCGTTCATGACATCAAGGCTAGATTATGGTAATGCTCTACTGGGTGGTTGCCCTGCACGCTTAATAAACAAACTACAGCTAGTTCAAAACACAGCCGCTAGAGTTCTTACCAGAACCAGGAAGTACGACCATATTAGCCCGGTTCTGTCAACACTGCATTGGCTCCCTATTAAACATCGTATAAATTTTAAAATATTGCTGATTACTTACAAAGCACTAAATGGTTTAGCTCCCCAGTACTTGAGCGAGCTCTTAACGCATTATAGTCCTTCACGTCTATTGCGATCTCAAAACTCCGGCCAGTTGATAATACCTAGAATATATAAATCGACTGCTGGTGGTAGATCCTTTTCCTATTTAGCACCAAAACTTTGGAACAATCTTCCTAACATTGTCCGGGAAGCAGACACAGTCTGTCAGTTCAAAGCTAGACTAAAAACACATCTCTTTGACCTAGCATTCACATAACACTCTATAGACTTCTATAATTCAATATTAGGCTGCTTAGATTAGGTCAGCCGGAACTGGGAACACTTCCCTCAAATCCTGATGTACTCGTTACATCATAAGAAGAATGGCATCTACGCTAATTTTAGTGTCTTTGTTTATCCCGAGGTTTTCCCGCAGCCTGCTGGATCCAGGCCGTTTCCAGATCTGACGAAGGACTTTCGCCTGGACCTGATGACAATGCAGTGCTGAAGTGCCAACTAGCCTCTCCCTATGGAGGATATATACCACTCTACAGATAAAGCGTTGTGGAATTTTTCGGTTCGCGTACCTACCCAAAGTGATAAGATAAAATAAAAATTCTGCATCAAAATTTATAGACAAGTAGTTTGTTTAGGCATGGTTTGTAAGGAATTATAAACCTGCGCACATATATTCAAACGCACATAACTATAGAATAAATTCTTAATGCGCATGTGAACGCCATCAGCGTCTATCACAGGTTCACGTTTAAAGTCCGTTTAGAGAGAACGGTGTCGTCTTAGCGGCCCCTAATTTAATAACAAATAATCATTTAGACGGAAGTGAATCAATCAAAACTAACTTTAGCTGGAAAAAACATTTTTCAAGAGCCACTATAAAACCAAACCAATCTCTGTTACCTTAAATTATATCTTTATCTCTGTAAAGCTGCTTTGAAACAATCTACATTGTTAAAAGTGCTATATAAATGAGGATGACTTGACTTGACTTGACTAAATTCATATGTCCAAAGACAGTCTCAAAAACACGGTTTGAAATCGCTGGAGTTTCACGAGCTCACACTTACGAATGATCAGAGAGTAAATGGTTATGTGTATTCGGCGTGCTGTCCGGGGGGAGGGCTCCGAGCTCGGGAATTGGGCCCGAACCCAGAGTACTCCCCCGTATCTCTGGTTGGGAAGATAACCAGGCAAGTGTGAGGAGATGGGGTGGTGGAGGGATGCTGAAAACTGTCGAGGAATATGGGTGAGTCAACTGTGTATATTTATAGGCCTTACTCATGCTGATTGAGTGGACCAGTTGATTACTGATTGCTGACAGCTGGATAGAATGACTTGATTGTTTGATCATTAGAACGTGTTCCTCCCGAACCTTGTTAATAAAACATCATTTCTGACGTCAAAAACTACCTTGTAACCAATCAGGGATGGGTTTCCCTAAAGCATCGTTGGCCAACTATGCAATTTCCATTGAACTCTATTGGTAACGACGGAACTTGCGACCATAGTTGGCTTTGGGAAACGCACACCTGATCAACGTGTGATCATCAACGAGTGGATCTCTGAGCTGATTGAGTGAGTGGAGGCGGGGCTTATTTGCATATTCATAGACCGTGCATACTAAATGAGGTAAGGGTGTCGAGTTACATTCAAGATATTTAAAAAAAAATTCAAAGATAAATCTGTCATCATGTTAAATATGTCATTTTGGTGATCAAAGATGAGTTTTAAGGGATAAAATGAGTGACTACAGACGGACTTTAAGGTGTCCAATCATAGAGATCATTGTGATCTCGCTTTGTTTTACCCACAGCTGCTTCATCTGGAGGTCCTGATTATTTTTATCGCAGTCAAAGGTCAAAACCTTAGGGATTATTCTCTAGATGGGCGAAGGGCAGAAACTGCATGTGAACCAATGAGAAGACATGTCCTTCCCAGGCTTGGTACTAGAGGTCCTCTTTTTGCCTTCTAAGAAGTGTCTGGCTGTTGTCCACCTGATGCCGTAGGACAGTTTGTTTGTGTTAGTTCACCAAGATCCAATCAAAATGTATCAAACTTTTGTCCACTGTAACATACAAGAGACCCAGAAGTATGTGCTTTTCTACACAGAACTGTGCTCTATTTTAATATATTTTAAAATGTAATTATTCCTTTGACCAAAGCTGAATTTTCAGGAGCCATGTATATATATATATATATATATATATATATATATATATATATATATATATATATATATATAAATGTTACATTTAATTACATTAATTATTAGCTTTTTATCACCTCATGAGTCATAGTTTGAGAAACCCTGGTCAAGGGGATAAAATTGTTTAGCATTTCAAGTCTGATTATTCAGCAAAAATGTCTGAACATCCCAAAAAAAAAGAGAAGTTAAAAATCACGACTGATATCATTCATCACACCAGAAATGGAAGGTCATGCTGAGTGCATTGCATTGTGGGATATATCTCATGCAGTTTACTGTGATATATCCTGCACATTAATGCAAATGTAGAAGGTCATCCAAGTTTTCATGCATATAGAACATCCGCATCAGTTCAAACACCACAGACTCCAGCAGAAGAGTTGTTGCAAGTGAATGTAGTGAAGTGTACACTATATGCAGAATAGTACAGAATCATGAGACGTTTCTCTGTGTTTGGTGAGTCTCCGTCTCTGTGTTGGCAAAAAAGGCGGAAGCGACTCCCCAGGTGGAGTGATGTGCAACACGCTGCTGAATTCACAGTTTTCAGGCCAATAAATCTGTGCTTCACCTCAGGTCTGTTGGCAGACGGCCGTAATTGCTTTAAGCTCAAATTAAATCACTCGATAGATTCCTCTCAGACATCTCATCACTGCTCGTTCATGAATACAGTACAAACCCGTGTAATGAATTATCAGACAGAACCGCTGGTAAAGCAAGGCATTTCAACAGAGAATCTCAATACAGTAAAAATACCAACGCATTCTCATCCTTTGGCGTCATATGTGACGCCATATGACAAAACGGCGAAATACTACGCACATGGCACCCTTTATCATCAATATAACACGCACTGTGATGGGTAGGTTTAGGTGTGGGGTAGGGTCTGCGTCTCATATTCACGCTAAAGGATGCCAGTCAACTTTATGACGCCTTGGGTTCGCGTGTTATATTCACGCTAAAGGGTGCCATGTGCGTAGTATTTCGC
>NW_027508748.1:1417500-1470000 GCF_051911475.1 Siphateles boraxobius | reverse complement strand
CAAAACCATTTTATCTGCTCAAAATCAAACATTGTCTCAGATGATACGCACATGAGTCAATATTATAAACATTACAGATATTCATTAGACACTACATCAGAAAATGGAAAACACTGAATCTGAAGCATGCAGTTACAGGAAAAAAAGTATATTGTAACAAAGTAAACTAATTTTCCAATTAAAGCCTGGTTCACACGGGACGATTTTAAAATTGTCGGACGATTTTCCAAACCTGAGAGACCCCACAAACGGCGATAAAAAATCACGTGTCCAACAGTTTTGGTCGTACAGTGTGTGGTGCGCAGCCACACAGCAAAATCAACACATCACACACGAACCGATTTGACTCCCGAGCATTCCCAGGTCAGATGGAAAATCTCGCAAAATCCCTCGAGATCAAACGTGACTTCAGAGTAAACAATCATGGCGGACGAAGAGGGTTTGTAGTTTGTTTTTAACCGAATCCGCCTCGTCACCACGCTCTCTGATTGGCTACACGCCACAGTCCACAGGCTGTGTGCTCGTTTGTCCCCGGGGGACACCACACACGAGGAGAAATCGGGCCAAAAAAATCCAACATGTTGGATATCCCCGATTTGAGATCGGAGCGTTCCCGACGTCCTTCAGAGCAGACGAGAGCACTCTTAACACACCACACACTCCAGGAACATCTGATCAGATTATTTTACGGTAATCAGAGCATCCTTAAGATTGTCGGAAGGGGTAAATCGGGGCTAAAATCGGCCTAATTATCCTGCCGTGTGAACCAGGCTTAAGTAAGAAAATATAGTAATGACAACGTGAATAAATGGTATACTGTATGCACTGCAAGTGTAGTATTGTAATGGATATTGAATAATAGGCCCATCCATGACCAATTCGTACGAATTTGTACGAGTGATTAAAAAGTGGCTAATTCGTATGAATTCGTACGACCACACTCATACGAATTTGTACGATTTGTCTAAACCAACGTGATGGGTAGGTTTAGGGGCGGGGTCAAGGGTTGGTCATTCGTACAAATTCATACGAATTGGGCAACTCGTAAAATATGTACGATTTAGCAAAAATCGTACTAATTCCTACGAGTGAGGTCGTATGAATTCGTACGAATTAGCCACCTCGTAAAATTCGTACGAATTGCCGTGAGATCGGACTGCATCGAATGTCTGTATATTCAGCTCTTGCATACTGTGAATATACAGTGATCCAACTGCAAAAGCCAAAAAGGTTACAGTAAAAAACTCCAAATGAAGAGCATGTTACAGTAAAGTACAGTCAGAAGAGTTGTGCGACTGCAGAATCAGAGTCAGTGAGAGATACACACTGATCCTGCTCCAGCTTCATGTGTTCATGTTGAGTCTGGACTGAGGAGTTTCTCAGTCCTCTGAGAAGAGGAGAACACTACACACACACACACACACACACACACACACACACACACACACACACACACACACACACACACACACACACACACACACACATACACACTCTTCCTCCTTTCCATCTTAGTTTTGTAGAAGACATGAGATTTGCAAACCGTGTTTTAACTATCTGAGCTATTGTAATGTTTTACAGAAAGAGTGATTTATTTGACAATTTGGTTCAGAGAATGGGGTTTAGTGTTTAGAAATTCAGAAACACTGCAAAAAAAAGTATTAATTTCTTTAAAAAAAAATGTATGTGGCATCAGCTAAATCAAACTTGCATTCAAGTCAATCGTTTAATACGACTAAATCAACCTGAGAAGTGATTTTAAGAATCAGATCAGGTAGGAATAACTAGCCAAGGAAACGACGGCACATTTTCACTGTTTGCAATGAAGCTAAGAATGAAGTACAAGACATTTCTCTTGATGTCAGGACAGATCTGAAAGTAAAGCGTCTCTCATGTAGCTGTTGTTCAGGCAATCAGGCTGGAGATTTGGCATGAGGATAAATTCGGTATCCCGCTCTCAGCCGTTATCAGATGCTCTGGAATTGCACCTTGATTGCTTTGTGTAACGCCTGCTGACATCTATTTGCAAGCTCGATCTTTTTTACGAGCCGACCCCTCTGCAATCCCAAATCAAGCAATTTATCTCCGTAAACAAAGGGAGGAAATTCTGTAGTGTATTGGACGGAGGCCTAATGGAAATAAATCATATCACTGTGATTCGGGAACACAATTGAATCTGTTCACATTCAGGCTTAAAATGTCATTTTCAACAGCAAATTGTAGGCTACATTTTTATTTTTTCAAAACTGAGAAAAGGTCAAGCAGAAACATTAATCAAAACTTATTCCATGAATAAAATAATTTAAAAAACACTATAAAAATGATAATTTTATTAACCAGTATTTTATGTTGTTTATCAGGAAAAATATTGAAACACCTATACAAACACTTCAGAAGAAAATTTGCACAAGATAATTTTCTTATTTCGGGGATAAATCCAATGTTTCTGTCAAATAAAGGAATGTATGTGTAAAAAGCTATTTGCCATTACGAATATAAAGTCAAAATCTGCTAAGGGCTAATTAAATGTAACAAATCGAGTAAAAAATATATAAACTTTTATTGGAAAATTAAACAACATTTCATCAAACTTTGATAATGGCCTTAATCTTATAAACATCTGAGAAGATATAGTGATCAGACTACATTTTTATAAAAAATCACCTGTCAAGTTTATAATATTACATCAGAGTCAAATTGGACGACTACAGGGATTTGACTCAAGATCACTCATTTAACAGCTCATCTAATGCCAAAATCATGAAAAAATATATTTAATTAATTATAATGAATATTTAAAGAAAATTGGTTTGAATTAATAATTCAGTGACTCATTCATAAATGCTTCATTTGTTTCATTATGAATCAGCATTTTTTAACGAATCTCTTGAATTAATGTTGAATTAAGGGTCACTTGTCGCCACCTACTGGTGTAACGATGTAACAATCTTTATTTGAAGCATCGTCACTTTCAAAAGGTGATTTTCTCAGTTTTGATCACTACCGTAGACATCAGTGTTTATATCTGAACTATAAACTTTTATCCCAGTACTTCTGTGATAATATGAATTATTGTAAGACAGAAATAATGATACTGTGTGGTTGAAAAGACTGTTTGTGAAGCTGTTTCATGCCTATTCATGACAACTCTCTCTGGATCAGCGGCAGCTCATGAATTCAAATGATGTGGGTTTGAAAACAGAGGGATTTTAAGGTAATAATCAATTATTTCTCAAGTATTGAGTGAAGTGATTGATGCACATGAGTGTGTTTTGTCCATGTTTTTAGTTCTAATAACCGACAGCTGGCCTGTGTTTTTGACTGATGTGTTAAAGTGCATAAGGGGGGAACTACATTTGATTTTTGGGTAATTATTATAAAACATTCAGGAGTCATGCGAAATGCTTTTTACTTAGTTCACTATACTTATTTTATGGATTGAAGTTCATTTCATGGTTTAAATAAATAACATGTTCCTCAGAGACTGACTGACTTGTCAAAAATGTTACATTCACTGTCGCAAATTCATTGGCTTTAGAAAATCAAGTTAATTATTTTACCAGGAACGGAGTGGTTTTAAGGCACAACTTTTTCTTTAATGTCTCTCATAACAAAAATCTTTTATTTAAACCCATGAAAATGCAGATCCTGCAGTAAATAATAGTGATAAATCACTTTTAAAACTGTTGTTCCATTATTACTCCTTAGCAGATTTTGACTCATACACTATATCTTTCTATAATCGTATCTTACTCTTTCTTACAGGATGGCAGAACAGTTCAGTAGTTGTACTTCTGCTAGTATTTTTGTGTGTGATTGTATGTAACTTTATGTGTGGGTGCAACTGGATAATCTCAACGTTTTCTTTCATTTCAATGGAGTTGGCAGGCATTCATACCTCATTTTTGTGGCAACGGTTGGAGTCAGTTTGTTGGAAAATCATTCCAGACTGCTCAAACATCCTATGACCTGACAAACGCCAACTGAACATGTTCAGTCTGTGAAAACAAACACCAACAAACGCCAACAGGATCAACACGCTGACCCAACTAAACCCAACACCTGTTGGAAGTTTGCTGGCGTTTGTTGTCAACGTGTCTTTACATTCTTACAGTTGTTTATTTAGCAGACATTTTTATCCAAAGTGACTAACACATGAGGATTTTTTGTCAATGCCATTCAAATTACAAGATTATTAACAATCAAAGATTTTTTTTGTAACAATCGAATACTTTAATTACTTATCTTTTGTGACGTTATATACATGTCTTTACTGCTTATATATATTATATATGTGTCTTTACTTTTGATCAGTGTAATATGTCAAATGTTTGGGGTATCACAGTTTCCACAAAAATATGAAGCTGTTTTTTAACACTGATAATGTCACGTTTTTGGGTGTTTGTTTCTTGTTCCTGGGTTCTGGTCTGTCATGTGATCCCCCGTTTTAGTCATGTGATCCTGCCTTGTGTTCCCTTGTCTGTTGTGTCATGTTGTCATCGGTTGATTGTTTAAATGTTCACAGGTGTCCGTCCTGTATGTATTGTTTGTTCCATGACCAGTCTCCGGTAGTCTTGTTTCCTAAGTCTATGTTCATGTTCCTGTTTTTGGTTATGAGTTTTCATGCCTTGCCATGATTTTGTTTGATGTTTTTTTTTTTGTGAATAAATTGCATTTGGGTTCTCACCTCAACTTGCCTTCAGTGGATCAGTCATTACAGAAAATAATCATAAATGTCAATTTCACAAAGATCTCACAATATTTACTGTATTTGTGATCAAATAAATGCAGTCTTGTGAGCAGGGGAGAATTCTGAAAACATTTTTAAAAAAGCGTAATTATTCCAAGCATTGACCGGTAGTGTATGAATGATATGAAGAGGTGCATTTCAAACTGTAAAAACAATGAAATCATCTTATAATAAAGTGTTAAAGTTTAAACACAGAGGCATGAGGTCTCAGAACAAGTGATGATATGGATGACAAGAAAGGTGTCAGCGTCAATACGGAAGGAAAGTAGAGGGAGAATAAGCGATTGAAATTGCATTAGCATGCAGCGTAACATCTGGAAGTTTCCTGTTTCTAATCAGTCTTCCTGTCGGATGTAGATATACGTGAAAGAGAAGAGCTCAGTCTCTCAGGTATGAAGAGGGAATCGCTGGCTGGTGTGTGCTCAGTATCAGCAAACGCAGATGCTTTCCTCTCACGGGTCCTTTGATGTCGTCTTGAAGATTTTACTGTGGATGTGCAAGATGGCGTACTTATATAACACATGCACACAATCCTAGCGAGACTTGTGTTTTTTCACAACAATGCATTTGCATTTGGTTTTGAGCTTCTGTACACAGTGTGTCATGTGGTTTCATTCTGATTCAAAAGCTAATGGTCTAAGATGAGATGTTCCTGCATGAAAGCCTGCACTGATCAGTTTACACGGCTGTATAAACTCACCTCGCTTTAGGGAAACACAAACCATTCCTTTAATGGTCCCATATTGTCAAAACTGAAAATTCCTGGCATTTTTCATGATAACAGAGGTCTAGGAGCTGTGAAACTACCATAAAAGTTTTGAAACAGTCGATCCACAGACACATCCACACAGCCTGCATAAAGTATCTGTGCCTTTCACGAGCTGTTGTGACTTCTGTATAAATGTGATGTCAGAACTACTCAGTCACCAATGGTGGGTCACTCAGAAACAACAGGCCAATTAGAAGAGAGGCTCATGAATATTAAGTAGACAGGCCAAAATCAAGCTGTTCTTGGCAGAGCTCCTGAGAAGGATATTGACATGGTTTTTGGTACTTATACCGCAAATATACATTCTTAAGGACATCAAAACCTAAAATAAAACTTCAGAAAGTTGTACAATATGGGACCTTTAAACTCTAAACATAAGCTGCTTTTATGTTGTCGAAATATATACACATTCTGGTGCTTTAAAGAACCCAGAAAACAAAACACTTATCTAAAGAGCCTTTAATGAAAAATATTTTAAATCTCCAAGCAACTATATAGCACCTCAAGATTCAAATACAGTCAAAAATGGCATGTGTTCATTCAGAAATACATACATTTTGATCATAACTCTTCAATATGTGAGTCTGACTTGTATTTGTGCTTTAATTAAAGGAGTGGTATAATGCCCTTTTCACAAGATGTACAATACGTCTTTGATGTCCCCAGAGTGTGTATTTGAAGTTTTAGCTCAAAATACCCCACATATATATTTATATAGCATGTTAAAATTGTCACTTTTTAAGGGTGAGCAAAAACACAGTTTTTGTGTCTGTCCCTTTAAATGCAAATGAGCCTCTGCTCCCGGCACCGGGGGCGGAGCTACAACAGCTCGTGTCCTTTTACCTCACACAGACATGCTCTGAACATTTCAAAAACTTTTAGCCTTTTATGTTCAAACCGGAGTAAGACAAAGATGGAGAGACTCAAGAAGAAGTGACAACATGTAGAAGCAACAGGATATTTATGAATAGTTTGTTGATTAATTTGTGTAGCTTATGGGTAGTTATCTTCTAGTCATTGATTAGCATATTCTGTCATGATAATCTATAAATCACGTTCCCTGAGGCGGGGTTTATGTAAATTCTAGGGTTGGTGATGTCACTAACCCGGGAGGAATGTTGTGTAGTCCCGACCAGCCGTTTGTTGTAGTCCTTAAAAAGCGATTTCTGTAAAAGAAAATATCTCCCTTTGCTTTAAACTTTGAGCATTGTAACTTTACAGATGTTGTTTATGCTCAAACAGCAACATTATGATTTCATTTGTCCAACTTTGGCTAGTGTATAATCAACCACCCCTTTAACAGATTTAAGTGCCAAAAGAAACTTGGCAACAGCAGAACTTTTCAAATCTCAGGGCCACACAACTTTTATATTTATTATCTTTCATTGCCAAATTACATCCGAAGTCTTAGATTTGATGAGGAATGAAGATGTGACCCTGAGAAAGCACGATGGTAATTGAATTCTGTTCTTTGAGAAACACAACACAAGAGCGATGAATAGCAAATGATGAGCAGACTTTCACATGGCCTTAAAACCCCTGAAAACTTTATAAGGACGAATCAGGCAGCAGGTGTTTCACTAGTTCCCTGGGTTTATATTAAACAGGGCTCAATTTGTGCTAGAACAAGACGGATCTGAAACTGGCACCTCCGGAATTGGATTGGCCACTTATTTTAGTGAATTTCCAACCAAATATACTTCTAAAAGACATTTATGCCATATAACTTGTATGCTCTAAAACAAAAAGTATAGCAATAATAATGTTGTCAATAACTTGCAATATACATTGTTAAGTGTGAAGGTGATGGTAAAAGGTAAGTCAAATGTAAAAATAGGAAAAATGAGCATGAAATATTCAGTGTCGACCAAAGCCAATAATATTGGCAAATAACCAATATGGTCCTGATATACAGTATTGTGCAAGTCACTATAACACCTCTTTGCTCCATCATGCTTTTTAGCAAATAGATTTGTGTATAAAGAAAAATTATTCATAAACAATTAGGAAGATGCAAACAATTGGCAGTATAACACCATATTACCAACATCTATTCAGTTCTGATTCAGATTCAATATTGATTCATTTGGATAAGATAAAGTACATGTCGATTTCTCTTAAGGAAAGAAATATTTCTCAGTTGATGCTTTAAACTGTGCAGGGAACCAATTAATAAAGGTTCAAACTATTAAAGGGTAAGTTTACCCTAAAATGAAAATAAAGTCATCATTTACTCACCCTGGTGTTGTTCTAATGCTGTATGCCCTTCTTTCTTTCTAGGACCACAAAGGGAGCATGTAATATAATGTAATATAATGGCAGTGAACAGCAACCAGCATCAAGCTTTTTAAAAAAACAGACAAAAGTTTCACAGAAGTGTCCCATGCGACACGTGTCATATATTCTGCATGTTCTGGGGGGTTACGATGGTTTAGTGAAGAACAAACTGAATAGTAATGTATTATTAACGTTGGCCGTCAATCTTCTGTGCATGACTGCAGGTTCACGAGACTCTATAGAGCCGCAGGCCCAGAAAAACACACAACTTGTGAGAAATCAAGATTAATAAAAATACGGCATGAAATACAACACCTAGAAATCCAGACCAGACGAGCACAGAAGACCAACGGCCAAGGTCAGGGTTTTCGTTAAATAACACATTACATTTCAGTTTGTTTTTCACCAAACCATATCGTAAATCCCCAGAACACTTGGAATATATGAAGCGTATAGCATTAGACCATTATATTGCACATTCCTTGTTTATTACAAGCTTTATGCCGGTCGCTATTCTCTGCCATTATATGGATGAGCCAGACTTTCTCTCTTCTCCTTTTGTGGTCCAAAGGGGAAAGAATTCAATTGCTATTTATTTTGGGATATACTAATCAACATTCAATTGAATTGTAAATTAACATTTAAATTGCACATTTATAATGGTACAATTATGTTTCTACTCAAATTCATTTAGGAATTATAAACATTTAACTAGTGGCTGTCATAAAAACTTGTTTTCAAACATACAACAAATGAGAAAAAATATACAGAATATGTAATATAGTGCATATATTTATCAAAATACTCCTTTGTAACGTCTTTTTTTCTAGTGGATTTTCCTGTGGTAAATGTAACAAAACATTGTTTACAAACTGTTTCAATGACGTGTTTGAAACACTTATTGATTACTTGAGACAGGATTCATTTCAGTAAGTTGTACCATCTTGATTTGGTGCTATAACTAGTAGTAAAGACGAAGAGATGATCGATTCAACTAAGGCGATCTTTCTACACCACATTAAAGAGCCACATTTTTGTTTAAATTTTGTAATAAAATTGACAGAATTTGAACACTGAGACTTTCTTTCATATCAAAAGTAACAAGGGTTGAAACTTATTGCAAATACTGAATGAAAAGCACACTACAAATAATGTTTGATGAAGGTTTGCCAAGTGCATTGACTAAAAAGATCAATGTCGGTTCTTCAAAATGAAGTTCAATTAGAATTGGGAAAATCAACCCAACCCTACTTGTTGAGCATTACATTCCAAAACCATTGACTTAAAGAGTAATTGTATCCACGTTCCTTGCAGAGTAGATCCAATGCAAAAGCTTGAAGATCTACAGTGTCCTGTAATGTTAGCAATGTGTGTGTATCAGTCAGCAGATAAATAATGCAACATGACTCAATAACCGTTTCAGGCGAGTCGATGTGTCAGCACACTGGAAGTAGAAAATACATTAAAGATCCAGAAGACATACAAGCACAACAGTCAAAGAAGACTGATCTAAACATTAGATCTTTGGGGGAATTTGCATTCTGTCATTGAATAAATGAACAATAAAAAATTAAAAAAAAAACGATTGTATAATGCCTTCAAGTAAGTTCCCATTTCCAAGTTTAGAATTTGTAATGATGATTTTGGTGCATTTGCCACCAAACTATAAATGTTTATAAGTGTTGCCACAGAGGATGATGGGAAACACACTGGTCATACAAGCCCAGGCGGTCTATAACACCTGGAGAGACCAACAGCAATTACCTTCATACATGTTTTAAATGACGCGCCACCAACATGGAAACTCAATGCTCAAGGCGAATGCAGAGTTTCTCACTGGAAATTATGAGACTGTTCGTGAGCTTATCTCAAATCAGATCCACAAGATCCGTTCAACACTTTCAGCCCAAAACAGAGACTTCAGCACCCGTTCGACTGCTCTGAATTCATTTCGTGAGAGAGAGAAAGCACAGATGGAAAGGACATAGAAGAGATAGTTGAAATGTCGAGCTTGTGACAAGACAGTTCAATCAATAGGTTCATTAGCTTTGCCATCTGAGAACGACAGCTTTAAGGCTTTTATCTCGCAGAAAGCAATTAGATCAACAAAACAGAAGCTCAAAACCACTGTAGTGCCACATGTTGGGCAGGTGAGCGCTTTCATCTGTCTGTCAACCAGCCTGATGGCAGGTAAAATCAGGAATTTCAAAGAAATCCCCCTTTTCCCCGTAGATCCTGGCACCAGATTGATGAGCTGATCGATTCCAGCACCTGAGAGAAGACGATTTCCTCGTTTCACTCCAGCTGAAGCTCCGCTGTCAGTTTCAATTAGTGAAACACATTGGAGAATATTTATGTGGGGTTTTTTAGTGAACAAATTCATGAGTTAATGAATGCTCTGCTCTGGAATTGACAGATAAAATATTTAAATAGTCAGTGCAGGTTTGAAAGTACCAGCATTTTTGCGCTCATCATCAAATTTGAAATCAAAATGAAAAACCCATGAAATCAGATTTTGAGTTTCGTCGCTATTAGCCCATCTCTATTTGCTCTGGAGCCATCTATATGTAAATGTACAAATGCAACTTTAGAAAATTCTTTAAAAAAAACAATTGATCAACATATTTATGACTCATCCTGCACTAAACAGACTTTCGACCAATCAAAAACTCCCTAGAATAAGCATGTCCCTCCACTTAATAGTGCAAAAGCAAAGCAAGTAACATAGTTTAAAGTTATTTTAAGTAATGAAGAAAATTTGTTTGAATATATATATATTGTGATCTGAACAGAACAGTTTGTTTGCACAAAATATTTGTATGAGAAAAAAACATGAAACATTCCTTGTCAGAGTGTAAAAAAGCCACAAGCCTGATTGTGTTGTAATACAAATCTGATGTCCCAATTTCTTGTGACACAATTATATTGTTTCACATTAAAAAAATCACAATAATAATAAAAAAAAACTATAAGACAAACATGCTGCTTTCCCAATAAAATATTTTTTTTGTACATTTAATTTTTTCTGGAAATCGAATGAAAGCATAAAACATTAATTTGTTATCTTTTAATCATATGAAATTAAATTAACTTTTTTGGCAAACAATGTAGTAGCACAACAGTTGAGGACGGATATCCGTACATGTCATGTGATCATATCGCTGATCTTAATAATTGCGCGATGACAGTACGAATGAATCATAATAAATAAACCGCGTGCATGACTGCTGAACGCGCAGTATTTAGTTGATGATGAGTGAACAAATCTATCAATATTCCCCATCTCTTTTGGATCATAAACTCCACTGGATTTTGTTCCAGAACGCTTGACACATGACACTCAGCTCGCGTGATAGAACAGGTATGTGCAGTTTTATTACATTTTAGTTTTGTTTAGTTTTGATTTGCACACCTGTCACAAATTAATACCCTATATTTATTTTAGATTTAATGTAGATATATATCTGAAGTGTGTTTTATCATGCATTGGTTATCACATATCAAAGCTGCAATTTTATATCTTATAATGGCGTATTAGGCTATAAAAATTAACAATTGATCTACCAGAGTACAATAACAATAAACAAACCAGGGGTCCGAGCGCGGGAATCATGTGTATAAGTATATGTGTACACCTACATGTGTATGCATTTATATACTGTATAATGTAAACACAAGCTTTTATGCTTGATGCGATTAATCGATTTGACAGCTCTAATATACACATTTTTTGTTGCATGTTCTTCTCTTACTCTTGTTTACAGCTAATGTGTGTGTGGATGTAACAGTATGTAGCATGTTAGCGCAGGACAAAGTGTGTATTCTGCCCATGGCTTGTGTCTGTGTTTGGCCTAAAGGACATTACAGGTGACACTGAGGTCAAGGCTGTGCTTCAGGTTAAGATGTGTGTATTCCTGATGTACTCTGTTGGGTTGTGCACTCTGCCAAACTATTTCTCGTAAGTATTTCGGTGGACAGCTCTGTTGAACAGGAACATTCTGCTCTAACTTTAAAGCTAATAACTCACAGTGTTCACCTTTAAAGCTAGCATTTCTCTGCCATACTTGGCTTGGAAGTGGCTGACCGGCCTTTTGAAGGGTCTCTTTAAAACCCTCAGAATATTTGTCTGTTCTTTGAAGTTTGAACACACAGACGTGCACATGAGTAATGATTGCCTTCTATTATAGGCATTCTGAATTTCATTGAGAGCTTAGATATGGCCCACTTCTCTGCTAAAATACATGAATGATAATCCAATTTGGAGCCTGTGTGTGTGTGTGTGTGTGTGTGTGTGTGTGTGTGTGTGTGTGTGTGTGTGTGTGTGTGTGTGTGCGTGCATGCATGCAGAGTCAAGAAGTTCAATGATGGGCCATTATTTGAATGTTAATAGACATGCCATTGAGATTGTTGTTACTATTCAAAGACACTGATACAGACTTTTTTTAATGTTTGGATTAGTGTTGTCAAAAGTACCGACTTACTCCCAAGCGGGAAAAGTCAGCATTCTCACCAGAACAGGTTATTAAACCATCCAAATGATTTCTACACGGTTTAATTAAGTTGAAATAGTTCCCCTTTGAAAAATGTTACGCTTTGAGTGCAATCGTAAACGCCTCTGATTGGCCATTGTGTTCACAAGCTCATCAGATATGTCTATGATGTTTGTTGCTAACTCAGACAACTCTACCATCCATCCATCCATCCATCCATCCTTCCATCCATCCATCCATCCATCCATCCATCCATCCATCCATCCATCCATCCATCCATCCATCCATCCATCCATCGCAAAGGGTCAACACTGTCCTATATTGGCACTCCAGTTTTTTCCCCCTAGTTTTCAAAAAACTAATTTGCCATGTTTAAATAAATTGTCTCCAGAAATGAGCCAAGTCTGGAAAGAAAAGCTGTACAACTGGAAAAAAAATATTTATATAATAATTCTTAAAAAGCAAAATGGTTTGCATTTTTGCAAATGTGTGCATTTTGTAGATCCTTCTGTCCTATGTGGCTTACTGTACATTGCATTTAAGGTTTACATTGAGTGGGAACTTGTGCTTTACTGACAAGCATAAGTTCTCTGTTATTGCCAAAAAATGCTCTGCCTTTTGACTTCTGTCTGTATGAATTCAACCCGAATGCAGTTCTCCGGCTTTTTATATAATAAAATACACTTAAAATCGACCTTGGCAGCATTTACAGCCTTGAGTCTTTATCAGCTTTGCACATCCACTGCAGTTTTTCCTTATTCTTCTTAGTAAAACAGCTCCTGCTCAGTCAGGCAGCATGAAGATCATGAGTGAACGGCCATAAATTCTCAGCTGGATAGAGTCCAGATCTCAGTCATGGACGTGCAGTGTGTGTTTGACAGATCCGGGTAACAGACATGCGTTAGAAACACAACGCTCTGACTTCTGTCTGTGTGTTCAGGCCGAAAGCAATCTGTCAGTGATACGACTGCTCATTCATGCCCGTCAGAGCAGAAACCAAAAGTGCATCACAACCGTAAAACACACAGCAGAGAAGGTTTGAGTGTTGTGTGCTTGCGTTAACTCACAGTAGTTGAGCTGCTGGATTGTTTATGTTAGAACACAACGCAACTATGTTATCACATAACTCAATATTTAGAGTTGAATATATAAGTAAGTCCAACTTTATCGGCATACATACAGTATAGTTTATACCAGGGCCGTAACCACAATAGGCACTGAGAGGGAGAGGTCTCCGCAATTATTGGAAAATGCCAAATTGCCCCCCTTCCTCCCCCGTTATGTTTCTCAATATGTTTGATTTTTCTTAATGCTGCTCTCCATTACGCACCGCTGTTTGTAAATTTGTAAAATGTAATTTTTTCGGCTGGTTTGCCTCAGCGGACTTACAGTGCTCGTCAATGTCAAAATGATGGCCAATCAGATCAAAGAGGCGGGGCTTAATGTTCACTGAAGATGAGTGTGAATTCTAACGCAACACTTTTAGTTTTTACAGTGAAAGCAGGGGCGGAGTGGCAATCGGGAGAGTCGGGACTTTTCCCAGTGGGCCGGTATTGTTTCGAGGCCACGAGGGCCGGTCTGATAATAGTTATGCATTTTTTTTAGCAACACCATCCGGCGGCCTGGTGTGCGGCCGCTGCCCGCTTGTCAAACTGTACAGCCTCTCTGCTCAACCCGTAAATATGCATCGATCCGCATTTCTTGTTTGAGTTCTTAAATGGTCTAGTGGTAGATCTTTTGCCAAGCGTGTCAGAGGTTACGGGTTCTAATCCGCACCTGTATAGTTTTTTTTTTCTCTCATCAAAACTGAATATGTTCATCAGTGGTTACAGAAAAGTGGTGGGGAACAATAGCGATCGTGAGGAAAATTGGTGTGACACGATTTCACTGGATCAAAACAAATCAATCTAACCATAGATGTGACCAGTAACCATAGATGTGACCAGTAACCATAGATGTGACCAGTAGTGGTGGCTTTCTTAATCTATTTAAAATAATTTTGCAAGGGTTCTTGCAATTTATTTTATTTTTTTTACCAAAAAATACCCCCACCCCCCTGCCGGTGGTCTACGAAATTTTCCGGTAGATTTTTTGGTCCCACTCCACCCCTGCGTGAAAGAGTGCGTGCGTGGCAAGATATAAATAGCCAAACATTTAATATTTGACAACTGTTTCAAGATGGATACGTTTAACGACCCACAGTAACATACACCAGATTCAAACTACTCAACTTTTTTAATGCAATTTTTTTATTGCATTTTGAATTGAAAATATTCAATCATTTAAATGTCATTCATAACTGAATGAGACGAGACAAGAAGCATTTAGCATTAACATTTTTAACATATTAGACATACAAACAAGAGTGAATGTGTGCATATTTTTAAATCAAATATTATTTGCATTACTTCACATAATTAGACCTAGAACAACTTTTACCATTCTTATTCCTTCTTTATTCCATTAAATCCCTTTTAATCCTTTAATTATTGAATTTCTTTAAATAAAACGCCCCAAATAAACATGTTTACGGCCTTGCTTTATACACGTTAGGAGAAATCATACAGCAAATCTCAACTGCTTGATTGCTTATAATGTCATAAAATGTAAACCATATTATCGTCCAGCTCTAACTTTCTAAATGCGACTATAAGGCATGATAATAAGATATTTTAAACATTAACATCTTGATTTGCTGCTTTGAGACGGTATTGTGAATAATGAAAAGTGCTATATAAATAAACTTGACTTGATCAGGGCTGAGATGGACACGTTGGCTCACTGAAAATCAGAATTGCACATGAGCAGGACATGCTGGGATGTTTTTGCCGTTTGTCCGTTCAGCAGTGTTTTTACACTCCAGAAATGATGACAAATCTAATGGTAGATGACATCAGGCCAGTTAAACTTCAGCTTCAAGTGTGTCTCGTGTGTGCGGCATGTTTTCATGTGTGGTTACAATAACTTACAGAGACAGAAATGTGAGCTCTGTGTCATGTGAAGATTTCACTTTCACAAACTGTTCTCTTACCGTACCGGCACAGCCAGTACGGATATGATTTGTTAAACAGCACAGCACTTTGGTTGGAGCAACTTGAAATATTATTGCAAATTGACTTAAATAAATTCGGTAGGCTGTAAAACTGTAAATCTTTAGGGTGTGTTTACATGAGACCGGTTTCAACTAAAAGCTGAAAAGTTCTGGTCATTCATTTATACAACAGCAGCATTATTGGTCGACCGATATATCATCCGCTATTTGGCATTTTCTTAAATATGAAGGGTTATGTGTATATGTGTCTCGGCATCGACCATCAAAAAAACTATATCGGTCGACGAGTAAACAAACTTTTTGGGGCCTGAAAACGCAAACTTTTGAAAATAGGTTTAAAAGTGCAAGTTTTTGAAGACTTTACTGTAATATTGTCCATGTACTAAACTACAAAAACACTTATTTGTGAAAACGGTGATGTCAAGCGCATGCATATTACGTCTTCAGTCTATAGACGCTTAGTATTTCTTTATAGTGTGACATCGCCATCTACTGGTCTGGCATCAGAATACAGCGTTTTTAATCGTTTTCGTGGATCTGTGTGTACATTTGACATCATTGTTATCTGTATGTGAAAAACACAAAGGACAACTTTTCTGATTTTGGTACATTGTTGTACCCCAAGTTTTTAATGATCATATGGTGTTGAAAGGTTAGAAACCTGGCGAGCCTCACGTGTGGCTCGTGAGCCATAGATAACCCAGAGCACTGGGTTACATTTTACGTTTTAGGCCTGAAATACACTGTACTCAAGTTGAGGAGCCCTTCGCAAAGAGGTGTGCTGCTCCTTTATTTAGTGAAAATGCATGATATTTTCAAATTCTAAAACAGGTGGAAAAAATCCCACAAACGCGAATCAGAGCCAAATGCAAATTTAAACGTTTGTTTGTTGCCACCAGTGACAGAAATTAAACGACTCAATACCTCCTCTGTAAACATTTCCTGCTAATTTACATAAGCAAAGAATAAATTGCAAGTAATTACCAAAAGCAGCTATTTACATTTTAAAATGCACCAATATATATGACATTATGCCGGACAGTGTTATACGGTGGTAATCGCTGTCATTGCAGTGATGCTGCATTAATACGACAAGCGTCTGTCTGGGGATTTGTGTATTATGTGGATTAATTGTTTGGTTTCTGAGACTCTGAATATGAACAGGTCTTCATGTGAGCTCGGGGAACGTGTGACTCAGGTATGTCCTTCTCACACACACACACACACACACACACACACACACACACACACACACACACACACACACACACACACACACACACACACACACACACACACACACACACACACACACACACTCATGGCTTGATTCATTGCGGATGACACCTGCCAGGATTGATGAGTGTATGTCTCTGCTGTGCTGCTTATTATCATACAGCACAGACGAGAATTTGATTAACCTGCTGTGATCCTCGCGAACAAACACACATGCTAATGCATAGTGATCCTCGCGCACACACACACACATGCAAATGCACACACACCGTCTATAGACACACGCCCTGTGACATGCACACACGCCATTAGGTGTTAAACATACTTGCGAATGATGGACTGGAACAGGATGTCGGTGAAAGAGAGAGGTCATGGATTACAGTCACTTTACCATGGTAAAATCACACACCGCCTGTGGCTCAGTGCTGGCAGAAATTTGCAGCGAATGTAATATGATAGATTGTGCTATCTGTGCAGAAATTAGAAATGCGTCTTTTTTATATGCCAGACATTTAATAATAGTAGTGTACAGCAGGGCGAAAGGCACTTTATTCATGAATTAATGATTTTATTTATTGGTGGTTTTGGGTCTTGAATGCTTTAGGAGACAAATTAAAAAATGGCGTTTATATGCTTTAGAACTAAAAGTAAAAAATAAAATTAAAATCTGATATATTTAATATTTATAATGTTTCATTTTTTAGAGAGTATAGAATAATAGTTAGGCTATTTATTTTTTTTTCGTCTTGTAATCATTTAAATTTTCCATCCATGCAATTTTTAATCTTGGTCCTAAAGTATACAACAAATTTTATTTATTTATTTCTTCATTTCCCAAAGTAATCAACCCCACCCAGTCGATCTTCTTCTCAGATGTTATAGATCCCTGTTTCCTGATTGGAAAATGATTCCTTATATCACTATACGGTGATTAATGAAACATTATATTCTGTGCTTAGATTTTGTGAAATATTCTGTCATATGAAGCATCATAGTTTGATTGAGCAGGTGCTAAGACACTAAAGTGTCACTGGTGTCAAGACGCATGTCATGTTTGGATGAGTGGAGAGCCTCAGATCACGATTCTTGAATCCCATCCAGGGTGTTTTGATGGTGAGCACATCCGAATGAGACATTTCCAGTCTAACCCTGATGTGTACGTAAGGTGCCTGGCAAATGGATCACTTTAAATCATGCATATTCATAAAAGAAGATGCTGTTTTGAATAATGATCATGGTTTATTTCAGGCTGTATGCCTGTATTAGCAACTAACTTATCAGCAAACACTCTAGCAACTGCCTTTTTCCATATGTCTGTCTAGGTTTAAAGGAGTCATGACATGAGAAATCAAATTTGCCTTCATCTTTTGACATGTGAAACTCGAAAAATTTGAATATTGTGCAACAGTTCATGTATTTCAGTAATTCAAATTAAAAGGTGAAGCTAATATATTTAGTATATATAACTACTGTATATACATATGCATGGTTATACTTTTCAGAGGGCTGACATTTCTGCATTTCTGTATCTAAAATCCTTTTTTTATTATTGATTTCATGTAATATTCTAATTTTCTGAGATTTTGAATTTGGGGTTTTAATAAGCTGTAAGCCATAATCATCAAAATTATAACTTTTGCAAGATATTCACATTTTTCGAGTTTCACTTGTAAGAGATCTTTGTACCATTAAAACATCCTGCAAGTTTAAGAGCTTATAACGTCGTCCTTACACAATCACAGACACACTCGATGAGCGCGAGAACACAACGGCCAATCAGAGGCGTTTACGATTCCACTCAAATCGTCACTTTTTTTTATTTCAGTAGCGACTTGGTACCGGTACTTTTGACAACTCTAATCATTAGTGTAAAATACCAATTACTTTTATTCCATTTTACACAAATTATAATTTTGATAATTATTGTTGATTTAACAAATACATATTTTTGCACAGTTCCTTGCACAATACTCTATTATGAGCTCAAAACATAGTGCATGATTTGTAAACAAATACAGTAAAATACGTTTACTTTTCAGGTACTAGTCGCGATGAAAAAAAACTCAAAGACTTGTAGAAGCAGCTTAAATGCATGCTTTCTTCAGCAAATGCATTTTCATCTCACATTTGCTCTTGTTAACACTATCGGTTAGGTTTAGGCTCAATCCCAAATCACCCCTTGGCCACCCCCCCCCCCCCCCCCCCCCCTTTTTGCCCGTTCACGTCGAGGGGTAGGTTGTCCCGATTCTTGTTGTGATAGAGGGGTAGGGCTACATAGCTCTCGAAACGGAGATTTTTCAGAGGCACACTCCGAACAGAGGGCTACGAGAAAGTTCCCAGAATGCATTGCGAATCACCGGCGCGATGGCTTCGCAAAAGGTTAAACATTGAAATTTAGCCCCAGATGATACCACCATGCACTTTATTTACTCTTAAAATAATAATATAGTCATTTAAATTAAGAAATTGTATAATAAATTACCTTTCCGAAACTCAAAAGACATTTCGAGGAAGGAACGTTATAATCATCATGTTTCCTCAGAGGTAAGAGCAGTGGCGCTCATTGTCAGTCGTTGTCATGGAGAGATCCTGTAAAAACTCGTCGCTTCCGTAACGTCAGAGCGATCATCGACGACTGATGACGTATCGGGTTCATGAAGGGTTGTTCCATTTCGTAGGGGAATATTTCAACTCCTCGGCCCTTGTAACTCTGTTTTAAGGGCCAATGGGTACACTCGAAGACAAGGGGTAGGGGCAAGAGGTGAATTGGGATTGAGCCTGTGTGTAGGTGATACGTTCTTTTCAAACGCAATAGAACAATTTTTTAAGCACCACTCATTTCATTTCTGAACGGAACGCGCAACAACCAGCAACATTTGTTAATCTGTTTGGGATAAAACAGACTTAATTCAACTTTAGTGCGACTCAGCGGACATTTCACTTTAAAAGTGTCGCAAAACATGCCAGAAGCAACATGATATCATTTTGCAATTGACAAAAATGACGCCCCATGCACATTTTCCCAATGGGTTGTGTTTGATCGATGCAGAAGAGATGTTGTTATATTGCTGTTTAGTGATTTATGTAACATGGGTTATCTGGGTTTGCACGACTACTCATCTCGACTAGGTTGCGATTGAACGAATCAATGTTTATCTTATATAAATGTCTCTCTGCATGCTGGGAAGCGTCAGCGCTGTGACAGCCAGCTGGAGGGTTTGTCCTGCACATCTGAAATGACACGTGTGTGAGAAACGAAAGCTCGCATATCTCCGTCGCCAGATTCACGGTGCTTGTGTTGTCATGGGGGAAAACACTGTTATTTTCGAGCCTCAGGCTTGAAAAATCAAGCTTTTGTGTCTAAATGATATTTTGAACATTATAGAATTAGTATTCTGGTCAAATTGTATTTCAAAATTCAGAATGCATCATGTATTTAATATTTTATACAGTCAGGGGTCTGCTGAGCAGTTTCCATGTGCTTTGTGATGCCAAATTTCTCCATTTATTTTCACATTTAATTGGTTTTGGCTGAACATGGTGGTGTTGACAGTTTTCCAATTGCGAGTATATTTGATTTGCTGCTCTTCATTTAAAAGACTATTTCACCCAAACCTGTTTTATTTCAGTTACGGTCATTTACTCAAACTCATGTTTTTGAAAACCTGTACACTCAAAAACAGTAAAGAAGATTTCTGTATTTAAACTGCATAACATTTCCGTGCATTTGAAACACACAGTTCAAAAATGATTAAACTTGTTCATACATAAATTAAACAGGTAGGATTTCTGCACTCAGAAAATCATGGCACAGTTTATAATTGACTGTTTGCATCAATTTGAATGTGTTTAAAAAAAAAATCCAAAAAAGATTTATTCAAATTGCTCAGAACCAGCACAGTTCTGTTAATTGTGAAAGCAATTACATTTATTCAGTTGAAAAGTATGAATGATTAAAATATGGCTAGCTGTGGAACAAGCAATATTCAGTTAGTTAAAATGTATGATTTTGAAACACTTTGGATTGATTTATTTAAAAAAATATATAAACCTGTTTTTTATGCATTTAAAACAAACTCAGTTTATTAGTAGTAATATTATCACTTATAAGGTTAATTATAAACATTAATTAACACTAATAAACCCGACTGAGCCTGGGTTCTCCCAAGGTTTTTTTCTCAATTCTGTCACTGATGGAGTTTTGGTTCCTCGACACTGTCGCCTTTTTCAACCTTTGTTGCCATTGGCTTCGCTTGCTTAGTTGGGGACATTACATTTTACATTTAATTCAAAATTCAACAATAATATTGATCTGCCTGCATTGACACTATTATACAAGAACTGAACTGAGCTGGACGATGACATCACGGTTTTCTCCAGAGCGGCTGTATATATATAAAGTAATAACTTTTTTAAAACAAAAATGAAACTCTGAACTTACTTAAGCTGGACTGTGACGGATTTTCTTCTGGAAACAAACTTTGTTGCATTATTTTCCTATTATCTGTGTAAAGCTGCTTTGAAACAATCTGTATTGTAAAAAGCGCTATAAATAAATGTGACTTTACACAAGAATTTTTTTTTTGAGTCTCTGTCTGAAATGATCATTTTTTAAAGCGCGGCTCCTTTAAGGCTTGTCAGTAAACACACTCTGTTATGATTGGCTAACATCATTGCATAGGGAACAGTATCAACACCCACTCGCTATTGAAAATATTATCCATATAAAACCTTTATGAAATCTATGCATTATGAAATAATTTTCTTATGTTTTGTGATGCTGCTGATCCAATACAGTTACTGCTTCATCTGTCAACTAAAGTTTCTTTGTGAACTATCCATTACTCTGTGCCTCGATTACAAAACAATCTGCTCCGAACAAACATATAACCCTCAGACGCGATCCGGGATGCCATTAAAATAAACCAACCACTTGTTTCAGACGCTGGGATCTTCTGAAGTCTATACAGAGACTCAAACCAGCTGTTTAAACTGGACAAACGCTCTTTCACTCTTCCTTTGCCCTGTTGTTTGATTTCTCATGTCATTACCACTTTAAGTGTATTAGCTTTTTAAAACTGTGTAATCCAAATGCATGGACATTATATTTTGGCATTAATATTATTTGAGTTTTACAAGCTTCAACGAGGACAAAAAATAAATAACACCAGAAATAAACACAAAAGTAGCCCCAATGTCTGATGTATGCTATATATTCGGGGTCCTTTGAAGATGCACAAAACAGTGACTCTCAATTTTCATGTGCATTCCAGCATATTCACACTTGCTGAGATGAGTTTATTAAACTTTTGGGATGTTGGCAATAAAAAACACTATCTACTTTTATGGTATGTAAAACAGCATCTCTGAAATGCTGCCTGAAATAAAAGGAGTTAAAATCATACAGGTTTGTCAGTAACAACAAATTATGACCAAATTGAATTTTTTTGGGTGAGCGATCTCTTTAAGACTTTCTTAATTAAACACTATTGAAAAAACCTTTCATGACCTCGTCTACCATCATTCATGAAGTTCTGCATTTACAGAATTATTCAAAAGCCATTTACAGCTCCGGAGTGAAAAACAGATACACCATTAGTGTGAGGTAAACAAACCACCTCATTAAAAAAAAACAGCAAGTGAACATCTTAATTAAGATATGAAGTTACATATGCAGGCGAGTTACACCCACTTGAAGCATCTATCCATTAAATGTTAACATTAATTCATCAAAACTGTAGATGTTATTCACATAATCGTGTCATGGAAAAGTTGTCATGGACAAACTATTGAACATAGTTCTAATATTTAAAATTTGGGCCTTGGCTCAGTGCTTCTTCAAGCATTAGAAACTGAAGTATGTGCATAAGATTGTTTTAATGCAATGCAGACCTAATAACATCATCCAAACTAACAAGACGCTGGGGGAAATGAGGGCGATGTCGCCAGAACTTTCATTTTTCAGGAACATTAATAATTAAGCGAGTTTCATTCGGCAGTGTTGCGGCACGTAAACAAACTGAACGCAGTGCAGCACTTCCTCAGAGGAAAAACCTTCATTATTTACCTTTACATGCGAATAATGACACAGCTAAAAGGAAACGGATGCTTTTTGGCATCGGTTGAGCTGAAACTGAGCAAAGCCAGAATCCTCCAGGCAGAAGAATCTGTCGTGGAAGATAGTGGAAAAACAGAGACCGTGTTTGGAGGGAAAGACTGTGCACTATTCTGATTTACTTCTGTGCACCTTTTTCTTTATTTTTTATATAAAGTGAAACCATGGACATTAAGCGATGATAAACCTTATTTTTAAGCATCTTGAAGAGTGCAAGGCTTCCGGTGTCATTCGCTTCTAGTTATTTTATCTGTACAAAAACTGTCCGCTTGATAATGCAAACTGGTGTTTATCATATTATTTAAATTCATTATTGTATTCATAAAAAAGGTTGCTGCCTAAAGTAGACCAAGTGCGATGCACTTTTCAGTGATAAACCTACCCTAACAATAACTGTATCTGGATACAAACAAGTGTAATCTGTAGTTTTCATGAAACCCCAGAGCTGTAAAAAGTTTGATGACAAATAAACATGAATCTCTTTGTCTAGGTAACATGGAGAACAAGTAAACATGTTCATTTACATAGACTGCCGAGTCGGACACTAACAATACAAAGCAGGTTGGAAATCGGTGAAGTTACACTTTCAGCTGACATTTTTATTAGCTAATGATTTTTTTTACTGTAAGCTACTGTATACCAGAAACATGCGTCTTTAGAGAGTTTGAGCCTCATTGAATTTTGGCGTAATTGGGGAGTTTTGAATATGATGGCTCATATAATGAGAATTTTGTGCATCCCTGAGGACGAAAAAATACTGCAACTTTCAAAATTCATTCAGTCCAGAAAGCTTAATATGCAAAACCTTGTTCACACTGATTTAAAACATCCAAGCCCATCCATTCAGATACCATTATTCCTAAATGGCAAATGATCCAACAATAACTTTCAAAGGCAAATTATATATTTCTATAAAGGTCTTTGAAGGATGTTCTGTAAGAGTCAGAGAAGGTGAACGTGGTCATGAAACGCTAAATTATCAATGATTCTGGATTCTGAAAATGCATTGTAATTGGACCACGTGAGTACATGCAGCAAACAGCATTTTCAAACAATGTTTCAGTAACACCAAAAGTTAGTCAGAATGTGTATTTTCACCTGGTACCAAATAGATGACTGAAGAGGTAACCATAGCAACAGTAGGCCTTTTTTGTATTAGGAACAGTATCAGAGCACTGTCATTATCACTCACTACTTTTATATAACTAGTGCATGTATATAAACTGTTTTGTATATGTATACGTATATATAAATGTATTATAGAAAATGTAAATATGTATGTTTATTTAAATGAAATAATTTTTTTTAAATTATTTTTACATATCACAAAGCCATTGTTTGTAATAAATACATGCACACATATTATTATTATTATTTATTTTACATATCACAAAGGCGTGTGTGTGTATATATATATATATATATATATATTCCAAAAGCGGACACTCAACTTAGACTGCCTTGCTGTCGGTAATTGAAGCTCTGAGACTGGCAAGAGCAGCTTTCAAATCCTCAGTTCTCATCCTGCTGGATCTGTCTGCTGCCTTTGATACAGTTAACCAGCAGATCCTCCTGTCAATCCTAAATACGAAGGGCATCTCGGGGACCACACTCCAATGGTTCGAGTCTTACCTCTCAGGGTGTCGTGGAGGGGTGAGGTGTCTAAGTCCCAACATCTAGCTACTGGAGTGCCTCAGGGCTCAGTGCTGGGACCGCTTCTCTTCACCATCTACATGTCATCACTAGGTACATGTAATCACTCTGTGATTCAGAAACATGGCTTTTCCAATCACTGCTACTCTGATGTCACACAATTCTACCTCTCAGTCCAACAAGATGATCTGACGGTAGCTGCTCGCATCTCAGCCTGTCTGACAGACAGGTCCATTTAAGTCAAGAACACACAAGACAATAGAAATGATTAGGAAATTTGTATTGAATAAATTTCAATTCAGTTGATAATTAAAATTTGGCGGTATGGCTCTGTTCAGGGAGTCCTCTGACCTTTCATGAGCACCATGAAATAGCAGAGAGTCAGAGGACAGCAGCAGCATTCGGGAATGCTCACAGTTTAGCACTGGGAGAGCAGAACTATTCCCCCAAAACAAACCATACCTGGCAACCTCTTGTGAATAAGACAAGAGATGGAATTTAGACAATTAAAATGCTTAGAAAACTTTATGAATAAATATGATTAGGGGGCAATATGTGTCAGTTCAGATGAGTCTCCTGACCATTCATGAGCACCATGAATTTAGCAGAGAGTCAGGGGACAGCAGCAGCATTAGGGGACGCTCACATGAATTAGACTAGGAGAGCTGAATTATTTCCCCCAAACAGACCATAAAGCAACCTCCTGTGATAAATATGAAGGATGAATTGAGCAGCCAGTAAGCGCATCCAGGGGCAATGTAACTAGCAGAAGAAAGACAAGTAAGATTTAGCAGATGAGACTTCTTTTATTTGACTCACTGAATAGTGACTTTTTTTTAAAGATGTGCCACAGCAGAAATAATCCAGTTGCACCATGAATTGTTATTACTAGCTATCTATTAGGGCTGGGTAAAAAATATCTATTTCTCGATTTTAATCGATTCTCATTTCTACGAACCGATATCGATTCTTAAATCCCAAGAATCGACTAGGCATTAGTCATAGTTGATGAATGAATGGAACATTGTAGCGCGCATCCCATTGAATAAACGCAATAATCTTTGTGCTTTGTTACTATTGATATGAAACAAAGTTTCAGATGTCAAATTAAGTCCATTTTCTTACGAAATTCAAAAAAAAACACCGCTTTGGCGCTGTGGCGTGAGATCGCTCTGGCGCAGCTCAAGGGAAGCAGCAGCGCGGGCGCGGGCACATCTTATTTTCCGCCTTAATAATATGAACTACAGCGCGAAATAAACATTCATGAGCATGTTTTAAAAGATAGAATACAACTTTTCGAATTCCGTATCATGCTACATGGAATCACTCAATCAGTGTTTCAACCGTGGAAAGATGTCAGTGAAAACAATAATGTAAACAATGTCTTGTAACGTCACATTTACCTCAGATAAATGTCCATATCCATAGCCAGTGACCATACACTCGTTAGTCAGCTAGAAAAATTAACTCTGGAGAGGAGCATTTTGCTGATATATGCACCATTACGTATTCATTATAAAATATTTTTATGTTCTTCAATAATGCATATCTGGCAAGTTTTTAGTACATCCACCATTTAAATGTTTTTATTTCATATACATTTATTATTAGGAAAATAAATAAGTGTAATTTAAGTGTTTGTATACAAATCAGTTTTTTTTTTTTACCTTCAATATTATAGTAGGCTAATGAAAGCCTATAGTTTGACTCCCATAGTTTACAGCATTAGTTAAGAGATTTTTTTCCTTGAGAAAATTTGCCATGTATTGTACCTGAAATCCAAAATAATCAATATCGAATCGAATTGCAAGCTTGTGAATCGAAATCGAATCGAATTGTGAAATTTGTGTCAATACCCAACCCTACTAGATACCACTGCAAGCTGCTTCATCTGTGCTGCATGGTGCTAAAGCACTGCATGTGCAACGCCAGCAGTTGCCAATGAGAACAGATAAGTAACGCATATTGCCAATATGATCGCATAAGCGGCAAGAGCATTTAAATGAAAACGACTAGAAAACCCCAAGCAAACGGATAGCATTAGCAAACAGCATGGTGCCCATATCCTAATAGCTTTTAACAATGAGCATTAAAAAGGAACTTAGCTTAGCTTCGTGAAGACTTTCAGAGATGAATGGAGAGTGAATACATCGAGTCCTGTTTCAATATTGCAGAGAGCGAGCAGCAAGCAGTTAGGAGCGAACTGAATCTGTTTAAATAAGGCGCCCTGATTTGAGCGTAGCCATTAGCAGCGAGGGGAGATGAACAGCTGATGCAGCTCAGCTGAGCAGATCGCTGATGAGACCGTGTTGGCCAATAGCGTTAGCAGCATCTTGACTACTTGGCCTGCCAGAACTGACGCTGACGCTCAATTTCTGGCTGGATGAAGGACCACCACCTACAACTAAACCTTGCGAAGACAGAGTTGTTTGTGGTACCGGCCAACCCAACACTATTCCACGATAGTTCAGCTAGGCTAGTCATCCATAACATCCATAAGAGAGATCTTTAACGAGCCGAAGAGACGCACGTCACTCCTCTCCTCACAAAATTGCACTGGTTGCCAGTTGCCGCTCACATCAAATTCAAGTCACTGACTTTTGCCTACAGAACAACCACCATACAACAACCATAGCACTTGCATATTGTTGTCCTATTGTTAGTTTCACTGCTTCTATTGTTCTCATTTGTAAGTCGCTTTGGATAAAAGCGTATGCTAAATATAAATGTAAATGTAAATATATACTTTTTTTAAAAATCATATTCACATCTCTTACGTTTATCACAAAAATCTAATTATGTTAATGATTATTATTGTTAAGTCTTAAGTGAAGATTACATTTTTTGGTTAAAAGAGGCCTGAAAGACAATTCGGACTGCGAAAGATGAATCTTATCACTAGAAAAGGCCTTTCAAAAGTTTCTGGGCCTGAAATAACTCCTGAATAATATGAGCATTGCTGTAAAGCCACCGCGAATTGAAGATGTGAACTCAGTTAGGACAGACCCACAGTGCGTGATCCGGATGAAAATCACATTTATTTGATTTCTATCAACACTATTCTAGATCGAAATCTCTTTCAAATGAATGTTATTCCTGTAGCTTGAGTCTGGAGCTCTTTTCTATCATTTCCACCTGGGCTTTGAGACCGTGTTTGCTGGTTTTGTCCAGGCCGTTTTTAGCTCAGTGCTGAAGAGAGTGACAGCTCTAATTAAGTCCGACTGTCAAACTACAAAGCAGTCGAAGCCAAGATGGAGACGGGAGCTAACCAAGCTATAAACACAGCTTTAGCATTCAGCTCTGCTTATACAATAATGCTGACAGAGATGGAGACTAATTTTGACTTCCCAACATATGTTCAGTCATGCATTGGTGAAATTGTTTAAAAAAGAAAGGCTCTTGCAGGAATTCACAGCAGAAGGAAGAGAGTTTTTGGCCAGCGTTGCGGGATGAATGAAAGTCCTGTCATTATTTACTCCAAACAAACCTGTGTGTTGCTGAGTTTGTGTGTGGAGAATCACACAAATCTACTACAGCAGTTCGTAGAGACCATTCATGCTTCTGTTATCTATGTATTTAAAATTATATTGGTATTACATACCACAAAATATATGTGTATAAGGGTAATAATAGGGTAGGTAATACACCCATTTTGTGTAATAAGTGCATGCACACTGTTGTAAACCTTGTTCTTCTTAAGTGTAGGAGACTTAGAAGCGAAAAACAAGGAGACGTTGGGATTGTATCTTTTAAGCAGGATTGTTTATTTGCTGTAGTCTGCTTCGTCCAAAATCTTACCCAAGTCTAAGTCAATATCTAAAAACATAGTGTTTTATCCTTCCAAAGGGGGAGGGATTTACATAAAAGGGGGGAGGCAATCTGAACAAAGATTCAAAGATCATGTAAATGTGAAGTACAGGAATCAGCACTTTACCGGAAGTTCAACAGCCCTGATCTCGTCAGCATAACAGGGTGATTTAAATATCCTAATCCAATCAGCCAGAATTTCAGTAATCTGCCCGACTGTATCACCCATCTTAATGGCCAAGAAGTGCATACAGACAAAAGCTAATGTCCGACACCTGAATTGCTTGACTTACAATAGAGAGATCAGGACTGGCAATGAATCTCTTACTGATAATTCTGATATCATCATTTATACTTCAAATGCTAAATTCAGTCTACTAAACTTTCTCAGTGTATATGCTATTGTATTGGAACCTAAAAACATTTAATAAATTTGTAACACTACAACACACATTATTTTTAGTTATTTATTTTAAATGATATTTACATATCACAAAACTATATAAATTCTGTTTTGAGATTTGGTGGTTTACTGAAGTGTCTGAAGGAACAGTTGAAAGATAATTGAATTGATAACGCAAATTTAAGCTATAATTACATTTATACCTCAAAATAAGCACTATATTCATTAAATGTTTGCTTACAGTCACATCTTAACATTTTATAGTGAATTGTAAGTTGTCTAAATTTTGTTTCTCCAGGATATTCATGCAAATCCAAGCAACACTGGAACCCAATAACTTTCATTGTATGGATAATTTTTTGTGTTTCACAAAAGAAAGAAATACATACAGGATTGAATGACATGAGGGTAAGTAAATGATATCAGAATGATCATTTTTGGCTGAACTATCCCTTTAAGTCTTTGACTGACTGACGGGAGATAACAGAAACGGCCTTTAAAAGTCTATGTAATTACATGAAAATGTTCCTCAGCTGCAGTTTGTTAGTTTAAGTCCTCACTGACAGATTCCACTCATACACAGTAAATTCAGCCTCTTATTAAATTAGAAACAGATTTGAATAAGTTATTAAAAATAATGAGACCCATAGCATTTTAACCCAACAGCAGTTGTAATGAGCGCGACTCAGACCGATGAAGAAGCGCTAAGAGAGACAGACAGATGAAGTCGTGTGTGGCAGAGAGACGCTATATTGACATTTGGAGATGTTGTTAATCAGGGGAGAGGGGTGAGAAATAACTGCGCATCTCCTGAAATATTAGCATTGAACGAACGGTGCGGGCTGACGGCTTTTAGTACGTCTCAAGACTGATGCTTTTCTTCCCAGCTCAATCCAGACACACAGTTATGAATGTAAACATTCAGCACACTCCAATCCATAAAACATCTGCGAAGACGCCGCTTGAAAGTCGTGGTCACTACAAATGGTGGTTGTATGGAAATGAACTGGAGATTTTTATTTTTGTGTTTCAATAACAAAAAAAATAACAAAAAAAATCCTTATGTCAAAGTGCGCCTTTTATTCTTTTTCAGATATTAACCTTTCAGGCAGTGATGAGTCATGCAGTGAGCTGTTTGTGACTGTAAAAGGTCTGCAAAGTTTTAAAGATCAAAGTACAGATAAATGTATTATTTGTCTCCTAAAAGAAAGAAGTGATTCTGAACTGAAACGAGTCGTCAGTAATTCAGTCTCACTTCCAGCTGAACCTGCGTACGTGTGTAATTAATTAGCATAATGCCAGCCTGTGGTCCTGATTGGCTGAACAGCGTCTCTTAGCCCCGCCCTCAAACACTGTAGTTTATCTGAGACTGGAAGGGTTTGGTTCATGTTGTTCATGTGGAGAAGACGCTGTTTTCTGCTGACAAAGCAAATCCACTGATGAGATTGATACGGTAAAACCCACGCCATCGACACTGTTCGTATCACTGTGTGTCAAGAGCTGAGATTCAGATATCATCATGAGCGTTTGTTCTCTGACCAATCACAGTAGACTGGACCATCTGACCAATCACAGCAGAGCAGTTCTCAGAGAGGCGGGGTTTAGAGAGACTGAATCTTCAAATGAACCGTTTCAGACACTGAGAAAAAAGCTGATGCTGCAATGGCAATGAGAAAATAATTTTAAAAAAATCTTTTTTTTTTTTTTACCTTGGATGCACATAAACCTGTTATATTGTATTGTCCACATGAATATAGAGCAGTTTTGTGTGCTCTCACATACACATGCACGCTAAAAATGAAGCGCTAATGGCTCTATTCATCCTGTCGGTGAAGAAAATGCTGCTGTGCTAATCACAGATATAGTTCTGTCTATGTAAATCTACAGCCACGTCTACACACTTTTAACATGACCTTTTCATTCTGCACGTCCATTAGTAGTTATCTCTAGTCCTGCTCTTTGTGTGTGTGTGTGTGTGTGTGTGTGTGTGTGTGTGTGTGTGTGTGTGTGTGTGTGTGTGTGTGTGTGTGTGTGTGTGTGTGTGTGACATTCGCTTCAGTTCCCCATTTAATGAAGGATCACTGACAGTCAGCAAAGAAATGTCTCACATCTTCTCACCCATCAGAAACCTTTGCTGACCACAGACAATGACTGCTTCGTTCCCTTCTAACCAGATTATCAGCACATGTCATGTTGCTGGGGTGTTCTGAATTGTTGGGATCTACTTATACTTGCGTATATCTTCTTGTGTAGTTGATTGGCTAGTTAATCCAGGCTGCACGTGTATAATTCAACCGCTCACCGTTCAGCATTACGTTCACATATCTGAATTCCAGTCCAAGAACAAATAGCATCTATTAGTTGAACAGCACAGGGTTTAATAAAGGACACATGAACACAAATCGCACAATTTAGCAGAGCAGTTTGATAGATGTCAAGCCAAACAATTCAGCAGTCCCCGTGGACGTCTACCGCCTGAAGTTAACTCAGATTCATAACGCTATAATAACCCTGCCGGCTTCCTTTTAAATGTATTGTAAACGATTTGCGAAGCACCTCTATGGCAGATCCCCGAAAATGAGTTTTCTAATCACACTGAATGATTTAAAAGTGCTGCATATATGGGCTTTGAAAGGGCTGATGATGATGACGGTGATATGATATCATTAACATTAATGAGTGATTGAATCTAACAGATTTTTAGGTGACATTTATATATATATATATATATATATGTCGCATTCTAGAATAATACAAAACTGATATATATACTGATACTTATGTATGTATATATATATATATATATATATATATATATATATATATATATATATATCAGTTTTACATTATTCTAGAATGGGACTATAGATAGACATGACTTTGCTAATTTTCTGCAGTTTGCTCCGGGTCATTCCTGTTCTGCAACACCTTCTGAAAATCAATCTGCTTGTGCTGAAATTAATTAAAGTGATTCTTTAGAAGGGTTTATCAGACATTCAGATTTCTGTTTTGGTAAAACTCAGACACTTCATTTAATTAAACCTCTATTATTTACACAGTGACAAGGAAATGAACAGGATGTTAATAAAGATCTAGTTAGTCATTGCTCATTGAGGGATTGTATTCAAACCCAAATAGTCCCAGTATTTAATGCAGTTTTACAGTATCTTGTTTTAAGGATGAATATTTAAAAGTTAAGGATATCGTTGATCATCTCCTAACAAGTCCACACATTAAGGTCTGGGTAGATTAGATGGTCAGCAAACAATCAGTTTCCGTGATCAGTGTGTTGGATGCAGGAGAAATTGGCAAGAATAAAGTAGTCGACCGATATGGTTTTTTTTGATTTCCGATGCATATACTGTGTGTGTGTGTGTGTGTGTGTGTGTGTATATATATATATATATATATATATATATATATATATATATATATATATATATACACATATACATACACTTTATATTTATTTTAATCAATATTTAATACATTTGAAAAAAATCTTTATGAGATATATAAGGAGCTTATACTTTAGATGGCAATTTCTTGAATCTGCATTCCTATTACAGTATTTTTCACAAATAAAATAATTGTTTAAAAATATGTGAATAAAAAGGAAGTAAACACTGTAACAGGGCCCTCATTAATCTGGTAATTTTGTGCGCACTGGTAATCATATTTTTTCAAATAAATACTTTTTTTTACTTTTGTCAAGTTAACGCTATAATTTTACATACAGCACACAGTAAAAACGATATGAATATGACACAGTGGGCAACTGGATATAGCACGGAATATTTTCAAATGAAGGATTTAAAAGTGTTTCTCCTGTGAAGCTGATCTTCTGTTCACATTCACTCACTTCACACGGACCGACCGTCACTCGCAGTAACAAGTTTATGAGGCTACAAATGCACACTTCACAAGATATCACAGCCAGATTTGATTAAATCTAATGAAGATGAAGAATGTGAGAAAAACTTAACTTATTGGCCGATGCCGATATTTTAAAAATGTAAAATATCGGCCGATATATCAACCTTGGCGATATATATATCGACCACTAGAATAAAGACCGAGAGACTCTGACAAGTGCCAGATTGTTATGGCAAGACGATTGGGTCAGAGTATCTCTGAAACTCAAGGCTTGTGTGTCGCTCCCGGTCAGCAATGGTGACGGACCAACCGTGTCCGAGGAGGAACAAACAGAAACCGGCGACAGGGTGTTGGGTTCAGCAATGTACGAGAGCAATGAAAGCTATCCCGTCTGCTCCGAGACAACAGAAGTTCTGTCAGGACCACTATCGTCTAATACAATTGACAATTAGCACTCAGTTTGGATATGGTTCTGTTCTGGACATGAAGCCTAGCATGGATAAGATCAGCAATAACCCCCACTTAGGGTAAACACAACAGAACCAACATGAATGTATTGCAGATATTATTAACATCAGTATTTTAGGGCACTTTCACACTTGGTTCGATTGCTCGCCATAACCATCGTTCCAAAGACAGCGGTCTGGCCGCCGAAGACAATTTTTGCGGAGGCAAGTAGAAATCTCACACACACGCACGCACGCACGCACGCACGCACGCACGAAAGAGCTAACGTTTATGAAAACGAATCAAAATATTTTGTAGAGTTAAGTGTTAGGATAGCAACTTCATAAAATGGTACGACTAATGTATTGATTTTTACTTGTGTTTAGTTTTCACCTTGATGATATGTAAAATAATATGCACTGATATTATAATACATAATTTAATAAATGAGCTTAAATTTGATTCTACATTCTTGTTTATAGAATAGATCATGTGATGCATTATTTTCTAAAATGAATAATGTTTCTAAAATTATTAGTCATCAACAGCGGTTCACTTCTGCGATTTGGTACGATTGCGTACATATCAACAGCGAACCGTTCTGGAGTGCACCCTTTTTAAACTGACCCGAGTACGGTTCGCGGGTGCTTATCCGAGGTCGGAAGACAGCGTTCACACATCATCCAAACGAACCGAACACTGACGTCATTCGAACTCTGGTGCGCACCAAATGTGCTAGTGTGAAACCGCCCTTAATGTATAACAAAATTCGAGAATTTAGTCTGATTCAAGGGGGAATCAGAATGCCAGATCCTGACTGGGCGAGAGGTGGAGCTGGGGAGGGAGGAGGGTAATCAGCTCCTGAGAAACGCGATAGATGCTGATAATACTGAAGGAGCTTATATATGTGATAGGGTCGGCGCTGTTTTGGCAGCACGTGGAGCAGCAGTATATTCGACAGGTGGTCATAATGTTTTGGCTCATCGGTGTGTGTGTATATATATATATAATTTGTTTTGTTTTTTGTGACTGTGCCATCTGGACCTTCTAATTTTCCACAGATATGCTGCTCTAGAAATCCATTGTTCATCTGTGAGCTTGTGAGGGACTCTAGAATGCCTTGCTGGATGTGTTTTATTGAATAAGTTCACAGAAATGACACGCTACACAAAACCCTTTTGAAAGCAAACTCTGATGCCAGGGAATGGTTTCGTTATTGCAGTAATATCTCATGTCGGGTATGATATTGCATGGAATCTTTCTCGAGGATAGAAAAATAGGGCAGCGCTGAGATTTGACACAAGGAATGTGAAATTACAGTCAGTTTGAGTTCAATTTACTTTGCATTCAGATGGATATGCTTCCTCATGCACAACCAAATATCTCTGGATCTCTGCCAGCATTGGCTGTGTTATGATGAACCTGATGAAAACCCCCACAGAAAGAGGAGAGAGGGAGTTTCTCTCATTTCTATAAAGCAAATCTCTGCTGATTTAAGGGCTCTGTTATTTAAGACCTGCAGACACTGCAAGAGCTTTATTGCAGTGAGTACAAACATATCAGCTCAAACATCATGAAAAATACTGACCTAATATCTGCTACAGGCCAATAGTGTGTGTGTATCAATGATGATGTGTATAATTTTTTCAGCAAGTAGCAGTATAATTGAACAAGAAATAGCAGTTTTTACATCAAACATTAATTTTTTTTAGTTTTATTAGTTGTTTGTTCAAGTTTGTGGTCACTATACTTGAGATCATAAAGTCAAACTTCACATGACTTTTAGTGATGCAGCATTAAACTGAGACATGAGATAAGCAGCTAAAGCAGATGCTGTTTCTTTCTAGACACTCCTGCTTTGTCTGGCTGAGATTGTAATATTTGGTTTGGCAATAATGCCCTCTTGAGCTTTAAAATCTTTAAATTCTAGTCAGATTCTCTCTAGATAGGTTTATGAAGTGCCCACAGCTTCAGCATAATGAGGCTTGACATTTACTGTTGGTCTGGAGAGAGAACAGTTAGAACATGAACCAGAATTTTGTGTAACATTATTGTGTCTTGTTTAAAGCAAAGGTGTTGTGATTTTATAGAAAATACCCATTTTATGAAGAATTCTTGAATTGCGTTTGTCCATGCAAACGTTGCAAAAGCACATTCATGCTGTGGTGTTGTGAGTGGTCGCCAGGGCACTACTTTATGGTTGCTAGAGTGTCAATCATGCTGCTAGGGTGTTTGGGTGGTTTCTATGGGGTTTCCACATGATTGCTAAGGTGTTTTAATCTGAATGTTTTAAGTGCGTTGCTTTGTATTTTATAGGGTGTTTTAAGTGGTTTCTAGGGGTTGCTATGTTGTTGCTAAGGTATTTTAAGTGTTTTAAAGCATGTGGCTATGCAGTTGATAGGGTGTTGGGGTGGTTTCTATTGTGTTACCAAGTGGTTGCTAAGGTATTCTGATCTGAATGTTTTAAGCAATTTTCTTTGAAGTTTATATGGTGTTTTAAGTAGTTCCTAGGGGGTTGCTATGTTGTTGCTAGGCTGTTTGCTGTTTGCTAGGCAGTTGCTAGGCTGTTTCGGTCGTTTGGTTGTTCTAAATGTTTTAAGCATTTTAGGTAATAGGGTGTTTTGGGTGGTTTCTATGTTGTTGCTAAGATATTTTAAGTTTTATAACATGTTGCTATATGATTGCTAGAGTGTTTGGGTGGTTTTATGTTATTTCAAAGTGGTTGCTAAGGTTTTCTGCTCTGAATGTTTTAAGCACTTTTCTTTGCAGTTTATAGGTTGTTTTGTGTTGTTTCTATGGTGTTTCCAAGTGGTTGCTAAAGTGTTCTGAATGTTTTTTAAGCATTTTGCTATGCAGTTGCTAGGGTTTTTGAGGTGGTTTCTATGGTGTTGTTTTGTTGTTGCTAATAGTGTTTTAAAGCACAATACCATGCACATTTATATTTAATAATTTAGCAGACACTTTTATCCAAACTGATTTACAAATTAGGAGAACAATAGAAGCAATCAAACCAACAATAGGGCAACAATATGCAAGTGCTGTGACTAGTCTTAGTTAGTCCAACACAGTACATGTAGCAAGGTATTTAAATAGATACTTGTATAGGAAGTGTTAGTGTAAATGGGTCATGTGTTGCCAAAAAAGATTTCTTGAAAGTGGCTAAAGGCACAGCAGCTCGGGTTGAGTTAGGCAGATCATTCTACCAGCAGGGCAATATCTGGGAAAGTGATTGTGTGCCTTTTTGGGATGACACCACAAGGTACCGTTCACTTGCAGAAAGCAAGCTTCTGGATGGCACATATGTCTGGAGTAATGAGTTTAGGTATAGAAGTGCAGAGCCAGCAGTTTTTCTGTTGGCAAACATCAGTGCCTTGAATTTGATGCAAGTTGTGAGGAGTTGAAACCAGTGCAAGTTTATGAGGAGAGGTGTGACGTGCGTCTCTTCGGCTCATTAAAGACACTCTCACTGCTCTATTCTGGCTCAGTTCCATAGGTTTTACAGTGATGCTGAAAGGCCTGCCAAGAGAGCATTACAATAGTCCAATCTGGATAGAACAAGTGCTTGGACAAGGAGTTGTGTAGCTCTGATAAAAAGGGCATAATGTTAAATAAAGCAAATCTGCATGAATGGGCAGTTCTAGCAATGCGGTCTGTGAAGTTCAACTGATCATCAGTCACAACTCCAAGGTTCCTGGCTGTCCTTGATGGAGTTATGGTTGATGAACCTACCGCTTAATGGAGAAGTTGTGATGAAGTGTTGCGTTGACTGAGATTAGAATAATTTCTGTGTTCGCAAGGTTAAGTCAGCCAGAAATGTCTGTCAGACAGGCTGAGATGCGAGCAGCTACCGTCAGATCATCTTGTTGGACTGAGAGGTAGAGTTGTGTTTCATCAGCATAGAAGTGATAGGAAAAAACATGTTTCTGA
Source organism: Siphateles boraxobius (assembly GCF_051911475.1). Taxonomy (NCBI): domain Eukaryota; kingdom Metazoa; phylum Chordata; class Actinopteri; order Cypriniformes; family Leuciscidae; genus Siphateles; species Siphateles boraxobius. Next base: position 1,433,198 of record NW_027508748.1, on the reverse strand, counting down.
AGGACAGATCCTAGTGATGTCATGTAGATGGAGAAGAGAAGCGGTCCAAGCACTGAGCCCTGTGGCACTCCAGTAGCTAGACACCCTGAAGGTCATTACCTGAGACTTGAACCATTGGAGTGCAGTTTCTATGGTGTTTTGGGTTGTTTCTTGAGTGTTGCTATGCTGTTGCTAGGGTACTTTGGCTGGTTTCTATGGTTGCCATGTTTTTTGAATGTTTTTAAGCCCATTACAATGGAGTTGCTAAGATGCACACTCTCAACTTTTATACTTAATACTTATGGTTAGAGGTTTGGTCACATCTCCAGAAGGACTAGTACTAGTGATGAGTGACTTAAATACACTAACTATTTGTATTAAGGTTTTGACTAAATAATTGTTAAAGCAGCATGTTATTTCACATGATAATTCATGCATCGTTTCAGGAAATACAGGGATCCGGTTTTGATTTAGGAGGCGGAAAGTACATTAATCTTCCACTGATTGGATTAATGTGATTCTCATTCATAGCAGATAGAGAGTGTTCGAGAGAATAAAGCAAAGTCATTCAGTGCTCAACGCAGGAAACTGGTCAAATCATTACTTTAAAACAATTCTTGTATAACCCTAAACCACTATTCTAATATCTCCTGCCTGAATTAATCACACTATAACCAACTTAAGGTAACAGACTTATGCATATTTTATGCATACTCACTCTCGCTCTGTCGAGCTGTAGCTCCCATTATCATTGGCTTTCATGGGATTTATGGGACGGGCTTTGGGATTTCAGGGGGCCATTAATCAGAATAAACGTCTCGAACAGCTATGTGTGCTGATTCCTCTGCTGTTCTGAACGGTCTTTCTGTTTTATATGCTCAATGAGGAGAAACAGGGCCCCAGAAACAGGTCCATTTAAAAGCAAATAATCAGAGAGCAACATTCTGGACTTCAGACTTACTGCTGCTTTAGATGAAAGCAGAAGCTTTTCTCCACCGTCCAACCTTCACCTCTGTTCAGTTCTCTATCTCTCACACGATTCCTCCCACAGGCACGTGGAATTCATTTCTTTGAATGATTAAATTAGCAAGTATTCGCTGTTTTGTAATGCTGTTGAAAATCCTTTTCAGAGCACACCGGTGGTGGTTATGTAAAGACATTTCAGATTGACTGGCTCTGCTTCATGTCCTCAGAATGCCAGTTGAGTTTTCTAAAAGTTCTTGTAACCAAATAAGAGAGGTTATTAATGGTTTTCGAAGAATAATTCATCCAAAATAAGACTTATTTCATCCCATGACTTTCATCCTTCAATGTAAAAAGATGTTTAGCTGAGTGTTCATGCTGCACTTTTCAGTACAAGTACAGTATACAGTACAGTTATGGCAGAATCATTTAATTTATTTTTTCCTGTTCTTCACGCAAAGTCCCCATTAAGGTGAAGATGAATAAATTATAAAGTTTAAATTTCTGGTGCTATTCCTTTAACTTTTACACTTTGCAGTGCTTTCCGTTTAATTTTGTTTGATTTGAATGTAAAATTAGAATGTAACTGTCTTCCTCCACATCCCGCTTTCTCCACCAGAAAGACTAGATGTTTCTTTATTTATATAATGAGGTAGAACATTCCTGTTTATGAATTCAGGACTGCTTCACAGATTAATCTCCACATGTTAGGATTTCCCCCTCTGAAATACAAGCGCAGGGTTTGTTTTTCTCTGAGAGACGTGATAAATATGAAGGAAACCCAGCAGGACTGTGAAATGTGTCTTTGTTTCTCAAAGTCAGCATGTTCCTGAAGCTGTGCAGCTTTAATTAAACATCAGATCCACATTCACTGTCAGAGTGATCTCCCACATCCTGAAGGACATAGCGGACAAACCGCATCAGAATAAAGGAATTATCACACACACACACACACACACACACACACACACACACACACACACACACACACACACACACACACACACACACACACACACACACACACACACACACACACACACACACACACACACACACACACACACACACACACACACACACACACTGCTGTTGTGTTTTCTGTTGTCTGTTATGGAGATATGCATGTAAAACACTAGGCAAGGCAACTCAATGTTATAATTCTGTGTGTGTGTGTGTGTGTGTGTGTGTGTGTGTGTGTGTGTGTGTGTGTGTGTGTGTGTGTGTGTGTGTGTGTGTAAAACATACAACATGCATAAAACTGACATCAACTAACAATAAGTAAATATAAATGTATTATTCTTTGTTAATGTTACTTAATAAAAAAATTCATATTCATGTTAGTTCACAGTGCATTAACTAATGTTAACAGATTACATTAGTTAATGTTAACATTTGACCAATCTTAACCAAGTTTTCTTTTGGTATCCCACTTCATATCTTCAGCCCCAATATGGCTCATTTCCAGAGATATGGGAATGTCATATAGCTCCATGAGTAAATTGTTAAACTGTACACATTGTCAGTGTCAAAAACCAAATGTGGTTTACTTTGCATACAGCTGATACATTTTTTTCTTTTAAAAAAGAATGTCTGAAGAAAATGAAATGTCTGTTTCCCTCTAAACAAAAAAATATAAATAAGCTGTGCACAGCAATTATCAGAGTTCAAGCTCTTTAAGGCATTTTAACGGCAATTGTAAGTTATTATATAGCAAGCCTGTAAACCCCTGCTGGAAAAATAACATTTTCTGCAATTTTAGGTAGGGCTGGAACAGGAAATCGTTGAATCGCAAATTGAGAAATAATTCTGGATCGATTCTGAGATTTTCTGAATGCATTGCGATTCTCTCGAATCGATATTGAGCTTAGTTTTGAACAGCAGATGGCACTGCGTGCTTTAGAAACAGACGTACTCTGCTGGCTTCCAGTGCCTTACACACACCACTTGAACCTTATATAAAATAATAATGCATGAAGTTCGAAGGTTGAAGCGAATTACAAGGGTGTTTGCAGTGGGCAAGAATCGCGATGTATCGATTTATTAACCCAGCCTTCATTTCAGGTCATTTACCATAGGGATATTGTGTTTTTGAAACCTTTTTAACTGTCATAGTGCCACCTATTGTCCGATCCATAAAATTGTGCATGCTTGTTTAGAATCATGTGTCGCATGTGCTCACCTGATTTCGTGAAGTTTTGAGTTTTCATTTAGTAATTCTAGGCTTTTGTGTACACTTGGCCATGCCCATTTTCTAAATGACCCTGTATTTGCTATCCAATGGGTAAAGTTTAACTTTTTTGACAATTTTTGATCTATAGAGTCCAGATTTGTACTGCAGTGGTTTTATCGAGGTTAAGCAAAAAGCCTAGGACTAGTTTGTGCAAAAAGTTTTTCTTTTTAAATAATCTCCAATATTTAACAATATTTAAAACATTTCACAGATCTCTAGGGCCATGAATCAAACAGACTCAGTAAGTTTCGTTCCGGTCTGCGTCCGTTAACCTTGTCTAATAGGTGCAAATGCTCAACTTTGTTTTTCGAGACACATGAATTTTCAACTTTCAAGTTATTCAGACTGTTGCGTAGCTATAGCCATTTTCATGTTTTTTTTTATTTTATAGTGCCACCAAGTGGCCAGTCGCTTTTTCACGTGACCACAGATTGAGCCCATCCATAGGTGTACCAAGTTTGGTGAAAATATTACGTTCAAGCGTTGTAGCCATTTTAGTAAAAGTGGCCACACCCACTTTGAATGTTTTGGCGTCCCGTCAGGAACGTGAATCGAGACTTCTGTACTGGTTTGGTTCCAATCGGGCAAAAAACCTAGAATTGGTTTGCAAAAGTTTGTTTTTCAAAAAACCCAAAACATCCAAAAATCAAATCCGAGACATGCGTTTTGTTCGTCTTGAGCCAAGAATTCCAATGATATATAAGACATTTGAATCTGCAACAGACGGTTAGGAGTTACAGTATGAGCGATTTCATACTTTTGATCAATGTACACTGTCAGGCCGATCAGGGCAAACTTTGGTGATGTTTGTATGATTTTTTAGGGCAGAATGTTGATCATTGAAAATCATTGCAATTTTGGTTTTCGACCACTAAAATGTAACTATTTACTCATGGAGCCACATTGAGATCCCAATATCCCTGGAACTGAATCATAATGAGCCTTAAAAAGGAAGATACCAGAAGGAAACGTTAAGAACCAGAACTAAAAGGACATTAAAATATCTTTAATACTACTGGAGTTGAAGGCATTTTTCCCCAATTTTGAACTGTCACCATTGGCATATAATGCAACAAGGATTCATAAAATCAAACACCAGTCTCTACATCAATCTTAAACTCATTTATGTATTTTTTTAACCAGAAAAAAAAAGTTGACATGACCCATTTGAAAAGATTTCAGTGGCAAAGTTGTTATATAAAATTGTTATATATATGTAATCATGTGAGGACAACTGGGGCCTTTTTAACTTGGTTCCCGTTTTAGATGATTTTGGTTCAAGAGTAAAAACACCCTGAATTAAATTCATTAGTGACTCTTGCCCTCTAACTTGTAGTGAAGAATAAATCACAGAAGAACATTAATTTGGATGGGAAACGACCCCTGTTTTCCCTCAAGGCGCTCAAGGTCACATTGTCTGAATTATGCATAATGTGGTTCTCTGTATGGTTAACTTCCTATTCCTGATCCCTCAGCAATTTGCTAATTATTTTATAATACTGAAGCTGTATAGTTCGGTTGTTTCGGGACAATCAATGAAAGGCAATCTTAATGTTGAACCAAACAGATGTCAACCAAACAAAAACGGTTGACAAATGACGTTGTGAATCATCTGTTTTGTTCTATCTTGTTTTGTTTGCTTTGAGTCTTGAGCTTTATGCCGCCATAGCTCAAACAGACACGTTCAACATGTCTCTCTTCTGAGTCGATTGATCCAATCAGCCTTCAATGTAGTTATCGGCCAATGAGATTGATTCTCAGAGCAGATATTCTGAACCGGTTTGTACATCTGATTTGAGCCTGACTGAATAGCGTCATTAAGAAAGGTATGATGAGCGTTTCAGGCCGCTTTGCTCTGGCTGTCGTATTGATGAAGCCGACAGGTCAAATGCATTTCCACATCAGTGAATACTGAGCTCAAATATGAATGAGACACCGATGAGATGTCTGTAAGCCTCCGCCTTCGGCACGCAGATTTGCCGTGCATGTCAGGAATTGGTCTTTGAATGGAAAATTGAATCGAATTGTCATTCAAGCAGCATCAAAAGTTGCAGACATTCAGATGAGAAAGATACTTTAATCAGTGTATTGATTTAAACACAGCTCGCTCACGCTTTGCCTCTCTCTCTCTCTGTCTCAGTTGAATTACCATTTGAACTATCATTTGTATATGATTATAAATTAATATCATGTTGAAAACATATCGAACCCTCTAGTTTAATACATAAAGGTCATATTGTTTTGTTACAGATCATCTCAGCCTCAAACCGCTGACCGCCTGATGGAGATTAAACACACTAAATCTGCATTTCCAGTTTAATTGGAGATCAAGTCTATTTTTGTGTTGTCAAACGTTTGAAAAGTTTTCGTTTGAGGTACTTAGTACCAAGTAAGCTAGAGAAGAACTGTTAAATTACTTTTTCACAGGTTTTTACTCCTGCATAGAGCAAAAGCATCTGTTCCAGAATGCAATTCAAAGTATCTTGTGTTAAATTCAACTGTTAAATTCTTGTTTGATTGCAGAATTCCATGTGAAGAATGAGAGCAGAAGTTAATTTGTTACAAAAAATGGCCACTGCCAAAATATCTGTAATAATGAAAATATTTGGAGTTGAAATATGGCTTGGAATATTTAAGGTGTTTCTTCACCTTTACTCTAGGATAATGTTTCATATTATAGCATAAAACTGTTATTTTATCTTTTCATGGGCTTTTCCGTTCTGACTGGGAGTGACCTTTACGTTTGACAACTCTTACAGCCCAGTGTGAATAAAAGCAGTTCCAGCATTAATCATGGCAGAATATGCTACACTGATCCCAGATCAGTACACGAGAGCGGACGGCCGAACAGATTCCCCGCAGCTCTCCTGTCATTCACGTACGCAAACCGAACAGTTTCCTTTCTTTTCTGCAAAGGTCTGTCTTCAGGGCAAGATGTGAAAGGAAAGTAAGAGAACGGCTTCATCTTCGTGTGGCAGAACGCTAGATATTGAATATTGAGGGATGTGCACCATGGGAAATAAGTGCAGTTGTACAGCAGGACGATGGAGATTGATAGAGCTGGAAGGACTGAAGGAGAAACCAATAATGAGAGTCAGGAGATCTTATATTACCTGGGTCGTTCTATAAAATGGCCGTGTCATTTACATATCCCAATAGAAGCTTAGTGGGATTCAGTTTATCTGATGCTTTGAGCTTGTCAATATTCTAGTGTAATATGTTAATTAATTAATGCATTAGTTAATTTAACTTTTGATTTAAAGGGGTCATGAATTGAGAAATCAAATTTTCCTTGAGGTTTTGACATGTAAGAGGTCATCATACTATAAGAATATGCTGAAAGTTTCAGAACTGAAAACTTCCTTGTTAGTCCAAAAACAGCCTTTATTGTATGCAAGCCCAGCGGACGACTAATAGATAGGTCAAAGTCTGCCTGTGCAGAAGAAGAGCAACGCCTACTTCACCGTTGCAACTTTGGCCCCGCCCACTGGTGTGTTATGCTGAGTTCACACCGGACGCGAATAGCGCGTCAAATTCGCGCCTACCGCGTCTAGTTATACGCTTGACCACTTTGAATCCATTCGCGCGTCAAGAGCGAAATTGACGCGCATAAAAAACAAAAGTTTGAAGCACAATTTACACGCATGGGAGGCGAAATCCGATGAAACTCCGGAGGCGAAACCCGTTGACGGCCATCTTTTTACATGTTTTGATGTCCACATGTTCTTGTTCAAGAAATTACAGTGACTGTAGCATTTCTATCGTAAAGAAGTGGACAAATATTAAAGATTAATTTGTATTTACAACTTACCAGGTTGCCCAATCTCCTCACTGACCCTCTTCCAAGCGAGGTCCTTTTTGTTCCTGTCTCTGTACAAATATGAAGTGGAATCGTACAATTCTGGGTGACTGCTTATAGCAAGAATTAATTTTTCCTCCATAGCTGTCAGTGATTTTGGAATGAAAGATTTACGTCACTTTACCTCCTGAGTGACAAAAGGCAGCTAGGCTCCTGATTGGTTAACGCGGCGCGAATTGACGTCAAAGTTCAGATTTTTCAACTCGGGCGGCAGACGCAAATTCGCGTCAAACGCGTCAATGCACAAAATGCACCATTCGCGCGTAACGCGCCAGACGCTCTAATCGCGCCATTCGCGCGAACTTGATGCGCGAATGAGGCGTATTCACGTCTACCGCTCTACGCCTCATTCGCGCCGCAGGAATTTTTTACGCGCGTAACGCGTCTTTGCATTGACTTAACATTGAAATCACTCGCGCCTGACGCGCTATTCGAGTCCGGTGTGAACGCATCATAAGTGAGATGATGAGTAGAGAAGAGCAAAACAAGATCACTGGACTATATAACATTTCCTAATGCTATTTATTTTCAACAATGTGCATGTCTCAGTAGAGCATTATTTGTTTGTATTCTGAACATTTCACTGGATTCTTTGGTAAATCAGTCACAATTTCAGCGCAGGCTTTGCAAACAGACATTTTTGATATGGACTCGACAGTAACGCCACAACATGTAAGTAACGGTGTTCATTCTAATGCCTGATCTGTGATTTCTGATATGTAATGATTCATGTAGGCTAAAGTCAGATGTTATTTGTCTGTGTCAATAAATCAAATCAGCGACTAAATGGTCACATTTTCTTTCTCTTAGTTGCATGAAAATAATCTGTTATTTAAACTGTGATTAAATTATATATAGAAAGTGATCAAAGAAGACTCTCTTTACAATCGCTGGAACTGTCAGTCAAACAGTGTTCTGGACTCTCGCCAAAACTCCCGTAATAATCAACAAATCTCTTATTTACATTGCGTTTGCACTGTTAGTTATGATTAAAGCATTCGTTAGTGTGCAGAAATCGAGTTGCATTGATGAGACCACTGCATTCATGTGCTGAACATGTCTGAGCTACATGCTCATCTCAGCAACCTTTCATGCCACCGTCTAAATATAATGCTATAGATCTAAATATAATATGCTATAATCAACACTTTTCACGATTAGTAAACCTTGAGAACTCAACTGATATAGTAAAAACGTGCTGAAAGTTTTCGAGAGATTTCCACATGTAACACTTGCCAATCACAGCAGTGGGCGTTTACACTGAAGTCTCGCAGCCAATCAGGGCAGGGCGTTTACACTGAAGTCTCACAGCCAATCACAGCAGGGTGTTTACACTGAAGTCTCACACTAAAGTCTTACAGCCAATCACAGCAGTGGGCGTTTACACTGAAGTCTCACAGCCAATCACAGCAGTGGGCGTTTACACTGAAGTCTCGCAGCCAATCAGAGCAGGGTGTTTACACTGAAGTCTCGCAGCCAATCAGAGCAGGGCGTTTACACTGAAGTCTCACACTTAACTCTTACAGCCAATCACAGCAGTGGGCGTTTACACTGAAGTCTCACAGCCAATCACAGCAGTGGGCGTTTACACTGAAGTCTCGCAGCCAATCAGAGCAGGGTTTTTACACTGAAGTCTCACAGCCTATCACAGCAGTGGGTGTTTCAAGTCAAGTCAAGGTTACTTTATTGTCCCCGAGGGGCAATTATTTGTACAGCCAGCAGATAAACACAAGGCACAACACACAACACTACCACAAGGTATAAAACACACATAATCTCTAAAAATACATAGAGAATAAGTTAGTTATTAAGTACATTAAAACAGTTCTGGCAATTTGTTTAATATCGAGATCGAAGTCGGGATAAAAGAGTTTCTGTATCTATTTGACCTGCATCTGGGCATGGAGTACCTACGGCCTGAAGGGAGAAGCTTAAACTGGCAGGACAAAGGATGACTGGGGTCAGCTGCAATAGCTATAGCCTTCTTGGCCACTCTGTTGGAATAGATGTGGGAGAGGGGGAGGAAGTTAATACCCGCAATCTTGCTACATGTTCTAACAATGCTCTTTAGTCGGGTTTTTGTTCTTTGTAGACAAGGAACCAAACCAACAGATAAAACAAAAAGTTAAAACAGACTCAAGAAAACAAGAATAAAACATTTCCATCAGAGTGGAGTCAATGTTAAAATTTCTCAATCTACGGTAAAAATACATTCGCTGCTGGGCATTAGCACAAACAGCATCAATGTGAGAATCAAAACATAGCTTACTGTCAATTGTTGTGCCAAGGTACTTGTATTCTTGTACTGTCTCGATGGGTTGGCCATCAATGATAGTGAGGGGGAGAAATGGGCTCTGTTTCCTAAAATCAATAATTAGTTCTTTCGTTTTGGACACATTTATGTTTAAAAAGGAACACTTACACTACTCATTAAAATCCTTCACTATTAGTCCATGATCAATCACAGTAAGACATCATTAAGCTTAACCTTTTGCGATCTTGAGGTTAAAAAGTCTACTAACCAGGCTGTTAGACCTGGGTTAATGTTGTAGTTCTTTAAAAGTCTATCTGGTAAAATGTGGGGTTGAATGCAGTTAAAAGCTGATGAAAAATCAATAAATAATAATCGCACAAATGTTTTGCCCCTTCCAAATGATTAAAAACTGTATTTAGCAGGCTACCTATCGCATCCTCGACTCCTCTACCTGCTCTATAGGCAAATTGTAAGGGATCAAGTTGAGACTGTGTCATTGCTATAATCTCCTGTTTAATAACTTTCTCAAAGGATTTCATAATGAGAGGTAAGAGCCACTGGCCTAAAATCGTCGAGTGATTTGGGTACCTTTATCTTCGGCACAGGCACAATCACTGACTCTGTCCAGAGATGAGGGACCCGATGTAACTGAAGTGACTTGTTAAATATAAAGGCAAGTATGTCCGACAGTGGCTCTGCACAGCTTTTAATAAGGCGGCCACCAATATTGTCTGTACCCGGGCTCTTCCTTTCCTTCACCCCCCTAAGAATTTTTTTAACTCTGTCCTTATCTATTTTAATAGTCACATTTTTATCTGCCCCTGGTTCCTTAAACGCGGATAATTCTTTGGTGAAATCATAAATATTGAAGCGATTATAAAAAATATTCAAAACATCTGCAAGTTCAAACTCTGTCTTACCATCAAAGGAGAGGGTTTTATTTTTATTGGATTGCAAGCCCATCATTGACTTCACACCATCCCATGCAGGGTGAGACTGGCCACTGCTCAAAAGGGATTCAACTTTGTCCTTATATTTGAGTTTAGCTAATTTGAGCTCCCTCTTAACTTGCTTCTGCAGGTTGTTATAGACTATGGCATCCCCCTGCATAAAGCTAATATTTCTCTGATTAATAATATGTTTAACAGATTTAGACACCCATAGTTTGTTATTTGGAAAAATTGGAATTGCTTTTTTAGGAATTATTTCATTTTCACAGAAACTTATATAAGCAGAAACAGTCTCAACAAGTTCATCCAAATCAGAACACTCTTCCTTAAATAAATCCCAGTCTGTGCATGACTAACAGTCCAATAGTTCCTGTGTAGCTTCGTCAGACCAGACCGAAACCAAAGGTCGTTCAGGTTTGTTCTCCTTAGGACAGTTTTGTAAACCGGAACCAAATAAACAACGTTATGGTCAGACAGACTTAGAGGAGCTCTACTAAATGACCTGTAAGCTTTCTTAACGGTGCCATAACAGAGATCTAAACATTTCATATGTCTTGTAGGGCAGGTGACATATTGAGAAAGTTACTTAGCGACTTACCAAGGCTAAAGTGATTAAAATCGCCCATTATAAAGTTCGGCGCGTCAAGGGCAATGCTTTGTAACCTTTGCACCGTTTTTACAATTGTCTTTGATGCGTTCTCCGCGTTTGCCCTCGGATGGATATATACGAGTGTGACTAATATCTGTGGAAACTCTCTCGGCAAATAATAAGGACGGAGAGAGACAGACATAAGTTCAATGTCAGGGGCGCACACAGTTTCTCTGACCGTAACTGTGTTAAACCAGCTCTTATTTACATACAAACATAGAACACCACCGAGTGATTTTTCTGTTGCTGCCGGATCCCTGTCAAGTCGCAACGGTACTCCAAAACCATCGATTTCCAAATCAGGTTGTAGATCCTGCTCTTTAAGCCACGTCTCCGTCAGTGCAATAAGGCATGCATTCCTGTAGTACGATACAAATCTGGCATTTGCTTGGAGTTCGTCCACCTTACTCCGGAGAGATTGTACATTGGCGAGGATTATTGAGGGGAGAGGGATCCTAAGATGACCCTGTCTTCTGAGCCTCCAACGGACCCCGCCACGCTGCCTCTTTTCCTCAGCCTTGTTGGCCTTCTTCCCTGGTCTCCATTGGAAGGACCATGCTCAATGATCTCCGCCGGAAAATTTCCAGCTGGGTCTATGATTCCTGTATTCCGGAGTGACTGTAGGAACTCCCGATTGTAACGGAGGTGGTAATCCAAACAGGGCAATCGCATAAAGTGACCAAATAGCGTCAAAATTAGTAGAAAGCCAGTCACTCTGAGGTAAGCCATTGTTTTCCAACAAGTCAAATTTAAAAACAATGAACTATTTGTTATGTTAGTCACACACAATCAAAAAAAACAAAAACAAAACACTGCGCACAACTGCTGCTGCGTGTCGCCATAGAACAGCGCCACTGTTTAAACTGAAGTCTCACAGCCAATCACTGCAGTGGGCGTTTACACTGAAGTCTCACAGCCAATCACAGCAGTGGGCGTTTACACTGAAGTCTCGCAGCCAATCAGAGCAGGGTGTTTACACTGAAGTCTCACAGCCTATCACAGCAGTGGGTGTTTACACTGAAGTCTCACAGCCAATCACTGCAGTGGGCGTTTACACTGAAGTCTTACAGCCAATCACAGCAGGGTGTTTACACTGAAGTCTCACACTAAAGTCTTACTGCCAATCACAGCAGTGGGCGTTTACACTGAAGTCTCACAGCCAATCACAGCAGTGGGCGTTTACACTGAAGTCTCACAGCCAATCACAGCAGGGTGTTTACACTGAAGTCTCACACTAAAGTCTTACAGCCAATCAGAGCAGTGGGCGTTTACACTGAAATCACACAGCCAATCACAGCAGTGGGTGTTTACACTGAAGTCTCACAGCAGACACGGCCCTTCAAACAGAGAGTTCAAACCAGACGATAAAATCAGGGTGGGAAAATGCCTTTTATTTCTAAATAATGACAATTTTTTTATGTAACAGATGTGCTAACATTATAAGTGAACCACAGGAAACATTATAAAACAATGCAATTCATGACCCCTTTAAAAAAATATGCCATCACGGTTTTCTCCAGAACGGCTATAAATGAACTAAATTAATAACTTTTTTACATCAAAAATGAAACATCACTGAACTGACTTAAGCTGGACTTAGACTTTATTTTCTTCTGGAAACAAACTTTGTTGCATTATTTTCCTGTTATCTCTGTAAAGCTGCTTTGAAACACTCTGTATTGTAAAAAGCGCCATATAAATAAATGTGACTTGACTTAGATTAATAAATGCTGTAGAAGTATTGTTTTTTGTTAATGTTTACAAAGTAGAATCTGTTCAATTCTCTTCCATATAGACAATGTCATGATAATGAGTCTGTAGTGAGCAGTAAAACGGTCGACTATTTTTTCTGAAGGCGTAATTATTTCCCACCATATATTAGTGTTTTTTAATTTGCGTTACCTGCCGTCTCTCTCCGTGTCTGCATCAATAATAATGATCTGTGCATCAGAGAGGGTTGTTTGGAGGGCAGGGTGTTTGGGGAGCGGTAGATTCACTGCTGTCTTTCAGGCGGTTGAGAGTTTGAGGTGTTTGAAGGTACAGTCAAGCGAGGAGTGACTCATTTTCCTCTTCAGCAAACTTTTACTGGTAAACAAAACAAACTGTGTTCTCTGGAATATACAAAACACCTGTCTGTCATTCTCAGTCTGTCTCGCTCCAGAAAGACGTATTATACAGAGAGTTCAAATGGTTTGTGTGTGTGTTCAGGCAAGCATGACTATTGTTATGGCTCATATCAAGGGTTATGAATTTCAACCCAGAGTCAGGGGTCGTCACGCTCAATTCTTCTGAGGCGGCACCAGTGGGAGTCGTGGGTCACATGATGCCCTGTGAGAGAAGACATGATTTTAACTGTAAAATGTGTTAGTCTTCACTCTTATTGCACACCTCGTGGAGAAGACAAGTTGATGTGGGTTTGAATCTTAAACTGTAATAACCATATTATCTATCTATCTATCTATCTATCTATCTATCTATCTATCTATCTATCTATCTATCTATCTATCTATCTATCTATCTATCTATCTATCTATCTATCTATCTATCTATCTATCTATCTATCTATCTATCTATCTGTCTATCTGTCTGTCTGTCTGTCTGTCTGTCTGTCTGTCTGTCTGTCTGTCTGTCTGTCTGTCTGTCTGTCTGTCTCTCTGTCTGTCTCTCTGTCTGTCTGTCTGTCTGTCTATATATCTATCGTTCTGTCTGTCTATCTATTGTTCTATCGTTCTGTTTGTCTGTCTATATATCTATCGTTCTGTCTGTCTGTCTATATATCTATCGTTCTGTCTGTCTATCTGTTGTTCTATCGTTCTGTCTGTCTGTCTATATATCTATCGTTCTGTCTGTCTATATATCTATCGTTCTGTCTGTCTGTCTATATATCTATCGTTCTGTCTGTCTATCTATTGTTCTATCGTTCTGTCTGTCTGTCTATATATCTATTGTTCTGTCTGTCTGTCTATATATCTATCGTCCGGTCTGTCTGTCTATCTATCTATCATTCTGTCTGTCTGTCTATATATCTATCGTTCTGTCTGTCTGTCTATATATCTATCGTTCTGTCTGTCTATCTGTTGTTCTATCGTTCTGTCCGTCTATTGTTCTATCGTTCTGTCTGTCTGTCTATATATCTATTGTTCTGTCTGTCTGTCTGTCTATATATCTATCGTTCTGTCTGTCTGTCTATCTATCTATCATTCTGTCTGTCTGTCTATATATCTATCATTCTGTCTGTCTGTCTATATATCTATCGTTCTGTCTGTCTGTCTATATATCTATCGTTCTGTCCGTCTATTGTTCTATCGTTCTGTCTGTCTGTCTATATATCTATTGTTCTGTCTGTCTGTCTGTCTATATATCTATCGTTCTGTCTGTCTGTCTATCTATCTATCATTCTGTCTGTCTGTCTATATATCTATCATTCTGTCTGTCTGTCTATATATCTATTGTTCTGTCTGTCTGTCTATCTATCTATCATTCTGTCTGTCTGTCTATCTATCTATCATTCTGTCTGTCTGTCTATATATCTATCGTTCTGTCTGTCTGTCTATATATCTATCGTTCTGTCTGTCTGTCTATATATCTATCGTTCTGTCTGTCTATCTATTGTTCTATCGTTCTGTTTGTCTGCCTATATATCTATTGTTCTGTCTGTCTATTGTTCTATCGTTCTGTCTGTCTGTCTATATATCTATTGTTCTGTCTGTCTGTCTGTCTATATATCTATCGTTCTATCTGTCTGTCTATATATCTATCGTTCTGTCTGTCTATTGTTCTATCGTTCTGTCTGTCTGTCTATATATCTATTGTTCTGTCTGTCTGTCTGTCTATATATCTATCGTTCTGTCTGTCTGTCTATCTATCTATCATTCTGTCTGTCTGTCTATATATCTATCATTCTGTCTGTCTGTCTATATATCTATTGTTCTGTCTGTCTGTCTATCTATCTATCATTCTGTCTGTCTGTCTATCTATCTATCATTCTGTCTGTCTGTCTATATATCTATCGTTCTGTCTGTCTGTCTATATATCTATCGTTCTGTCTGTCTATCTATTGTTCTATCGTTCTGTTTGTCTGCCTATATATCTATCGTTCTGTTTGTCTGTCTATATATCTATCGTTCTGTTTGTCTGTCTATATATCTATTGTTCTGTCTGTCTATCTATTGTTCTATCGTTCTGTCTGTCTATCTAATGTTCTATCGTTCTGTTTGTCTGCCTATATATCTATCGTTCTGTTTGTCTATCTATTGTTCTATCGTTCTGTCTGTCTGTCTATATATCTATCGTTCTGTCTGTCTGTCTATATATCTATCGTTCTGTTTGTCTGTCTATATATCTATTGTTCTGTCTGTCTATCTATTGTTCTATCGTTCTGTCTGTCTGTCTATATCTATCGTTCTGTCTGTCTGTCTATATATCTATCGTTCTTTTTGTCTGTCTATATATCTATTGTTCTGTCTGTCTATCTATTGTTCTATCGTTCTGTCTGTCTGTCTATATATCTATCGTTCTGTCTGTCTGTCTATATATCTGTCGTTCTGTTTGTCTGTCTATTGTTCTATCGTTCTGTTTGTCTGTCTATATATCTATCGTTCTGTCTGTCTGTCTATATATCTATCGTTCTGTCTGTCTATCTGTTGTTCTATCGTTCTGTCTGCCTGTCTATATATCTATCGTTCTGTCTGTCTGTCTATATATCTATCGTTCTGTCTGTCTGTCTATATATCTATCGTTCTGTCTGTCTATCTATTGTTCTATCGTTCTGTCTGTCTGTCTATATATCTATTGTTCTGTCTGTCTGTCTA
>NW_027508748.1:1377500-1412500 GCF_051911475.1 Siphateles boraxobius | reverse complement strand
AGAGCATCATATGATGACTATAACATCATCAATTAATGATCAAGGTCATCTGATATTTTCTCCAGCATTTATGACAAACGTGTATCAAATACACAGTTAAAGCAGCCAGAGAAAAGCATAAGTTAAATCTCAAGGGTCATGACCCCAACTAAAGCAGACACTGATCCCAATCATGGTGACATCAAATTTATTTTAAAGTTTTTTACACTTTATTTAAATTAGCATATTTTACTTTAATTTTATGTTTTTTGTTTGGCAGCCGCAGCTGCCAGTCATTTGACCCTTTTTTTACGATTTTTTTACAATGAAGGTATTTGATCATAATAATGCAGGAAATACCTGTAAAATAACAGTGTTTTTTCGGTTTATTTAAATTAGCATATTTTACTTTAATTTTATGTTTTTTGTTTGGCAGCCGTAGCTGCCAGTCATTTGACCATTTTTTTATGATTTTTTTTACAATCAAGGTATATAATCGTGATTATTCAGGAAATACCTGTAAAATAACAGTGTTTTTCAGTTTATTTAATTTAGGATGTTTTACTGTTTTTTGGGGAGCTGACAGTCATTTGACCATTATATCATTTAACTGTTTTGTTTCTGTTAAATTACAGATTATATTTGTAAGTTTACATACATTTTTATGTAATTTAAGAAAACAATAAAAATACTGTATGAAAAATACAATCAATTTTCTGTATAAAAAATGTGAATTACTGTAATTTGTCATTAATGTCACAATACCTAAAATAACAGCTGAATTTTTATTTTACAGATATTATTTGTAATTTTACAGTGTTTTAAATATAATTTAAAATGAAAGAAAATGATCGTCAAAAAATCACAGTTATTTTCTGTAAAATTAGGATTTTTTTTACAGTGTATTCAACAAATGTAAAGGCTACGTAAGTACATTATTATTAATTTTTATTTAGTTGCTCTTTAATAGCTCTTGAGACTCTCTGGATTTCTGATGTTTTTTTTATTATTAATGCACAGTGTGAGCTTTACCTGTGATATTCATCTTAATATTTCTCAGGAGAACAAAAATAAAGTCAAATATTGACATACAGTAAGAGAATAGAGCTATGAATGAATATGATGATTAGATGAGACACAGTTGAGTTCACATGGGCTTCATTTACACAGATCCGATCTTTTGGCCAAATCAGATTTATTGGGCCGCCTGCTTACATTCTCTTTAGACCGGACGGGAATCTGATATCTGTGTTTATATTCATTCCCGCCCAAAATGATTTTCGCTGATCGTATTACTGTGCATGTGGTCGACCCTGGTTTTAAATCGCCGTGCTATTAAAATTATTTATATAATTAATGTGTGGTGGTCACGATTATTTGCAAGCATGGACCAGATAACAGCTGTCATCATAATCAAAATCAAAATCTGACGGAACAGAACAGATATACAGGTCCTTCTCAAAAAATTTGAATATTGTGATACAGTTCATTATTTTCCATAATGTAATGATAAAAATGTAACTTTCATATATTTTAGATTCATTGCACACCAACAGAAATATTTCAGGTGTTTTATTGTTTTAATACTGATGATTTTGGCATACAGCTCATGAAAACGTCCTGGTTGCGTATGCAACCCACCGTTCCCTGAAGGAGGGAACGGAGGACGTAGTCGACGGTCGACTGAATTGGGATCTCACTAGAGAGCCTATCCTCTTCGAGTACTATTGAACGAGCCAATGTAATTGGCGTGCGTGATTCGCATCACACACTCCACCCCCGCGGCGCGGGTATAAATACGGAAGTGGATGCACGCACTAGTTGCTTTTCGCTGAGGAGCCGAGAGTAACCCGGGGTCAGCGGTGGTCCAGCGGTAGTGGCAAGGGGACTACATCCTCCGTTCCCTCCTTCAGGGAACGGTGGGTTGCATACGCAACCAGGACGTTCCCTTTCAGTCGATAACGTCAGACGTAGTCGACGGTCGACTGAATTGGGATCACCCTTTGAACACGCCACTAACGCTGCCACCTTCCAGTGCCTAAACCAAAGCCTCCTGATGCCCCCGCAAATTTAAGGCGGGGAAGGACAGGGCTTAGGCCAGGGAAGTCACTGCTGTTCCTACAGGACCACTGGGAAAGCATTCCCCGTACATTGGAAGGAAGGGACGCTGCGGAAGTCACATCCAACCCAGAGGGAGGTAACGTGGAGAATACACATATGAACTGGGCGGAAACCGGCCAGTCTAACATATGGAATGTCACTGGGGTGGCTCCAGCCTAAGACGGGGGGAGACACACCGGACAGTGACGGCAGAGAGACTCTGCCGAGGGAAGACACGGGCTGGCCGCAGGGAGCCGTATCGAGGAAGAATACACATATGGGGTCGCCGTAGGGACCGCAACATATGGACCCAGCCTAACACAGGTTCCACACTGCTTACGAGTGGTAGGCCTAAAACCAGACATTCCGCACGTCCGACGTCGGAGGGGTGTGGAGGAACTCAACAGGGTTCAATTTTAAGGGAACTCAACTGGAGTAGAAAGGCGCACGTATCCAGTCCATAGGAGGGGAATGGCGCAGCAAGCCGACACTTGAACCGGGCTCACGGTGAAACTGGCTTCATGAGAAGGGAGCCCACGGGAAGCAGCGGTTCAACTATGTGTCGTCCAGCCCCCAACTCTAGAATCTGTTTAGCAAAGCATATCGTCAACGTTTGCATGGAAACAGCCTTCCCTCTCTGCTGAGTTCCAACAGATATTTGTAGAGCTGGTCTGAGGTCTATGGCTTGCATTCTGTACACGTCCAAGCGAACGGACAGAGAAGCCAGGGCTGGATCTGCCTCATCCAGGGCAGCGCTTGCAGGCTCACCACCTGCTCCTATTACGGGAGAGGTAGGAACCTTGGGCACAATCCGAGCTGGGGTCTCAGGTTGTGAGAGTTAGCCGGCCCAGACTCCAGGCACAATACGTTGACCGAAAGCGAGCAAGTCCCTACCCTCTAGTAGAGACCACGCGAGCAGGAGAACTGATATAACAGAATTTTTAACTCACTGCCTGCAGTGGCTCAGGGGCGGTCTCTGCAGTGCAGTCGCACCAGGACAAGGCCCAAGAGGATAAAGAGGGACAAGACCTTGCTCCTCAGGAACCTGACGATCAGAACGTGCTTCTGCACACTTCTGCAACACGATGAGCGTCGTTTAAACACCGAGGCAACATCATTTTGAGGGTGAAGGAAAACAGCCTACTCCAACCCATTTTGCAGGAAAGAGAGCACTGAAGTGATCGAAAGCTTTCAGGATCTCCTCTGGAGAGAAGACGCACTCAACGACTAGGTTCCACTTCTAAAGGCGTAAGCACGCTACCCATTTCTAGGGGGTGCTCGCAGAAGTGATGGTAACTATCACATGTCCCTGTGATAGCCACCTGAACCTCCGCGTTCAGATGTAAGACCGCCCGGAATCTCCGGGGGAAGAACGCGGGTTCCATCGTGCCCCGTCTCTGAAAGAGTCCTCAGGGGAAGTCAGGAAGGCTGGCGATGGGAACCAGGTCTAGTTGGGCCAATAAGGGCCAACTATGAAGACCTGTTCCTCTCCTGACTTGGCACGTAGGTGCGAGCGACGGGCGCAAAAAGACAGGAGCATTGCTCAACACAACATGAGAAGATCACTGGGCTTCAGGAGCATTTTCTGCTCAGCACTTGAGTGTGATAAGTTCACTGAGCTTCAGGAGCATTCCTGCTCAACACCTGAGTGTGATAAACTCACTGAGCTTCAGGAGCATTTCTGCTCAACCCTTGGGTGCGAAGAACTTCACTGGGGCACCAGGAGCATTTCTGCTCAGCACTGCGTGTGATGAATTCACTGAGCTACAGGAGCCTTTCTGCTCAACACCTGAGTGTGATGAACTCACTGAGCTACAGGAGCATTGCTGCTCAACACCTGAGTGCGATGAACTTCACTGAGTTTCAGGAGCATTTCTTCTCAACATGAAGTGTGATGAATTCACTGACTTGAGCAGGCGCAAGGCGACCATGAGTCGCAGTCGCTTTTAGAAGGCTCACTGGGGTTAAACGCATTTCTGCGGGCCCCTGGGGCAGCTGACAGCCAGTGTTTGTCCAAGGGTAGTCCGCTCGGTTTGTACAAACACTGGCAGGAAGACGAAACCGGAGGGGCAACTGAGCGGCCCCGGAATGGTCATGACCCAGCTGGACCCAGGGGATGGAGTCTCCACTTGCACTGGCTATAACTGTCGTGAGGCTCGATGGCGGCACGATTGAGTAGAGCGGGAAGAGTGGAACAAAGCGTCCTCAGAAGCTTCTGAGTCCAAGGAGGAGGTGACGGGTGAGTTGTGACATGTAAGGGAAGCTTGCGCAACGGTCGCAATGTCTAACAACTCGAGGCACGAATGCCCGTGTAGTCGAGGGTTGCCCAGACTCGATCATGAAGCTAGCGCTGAAGCGGTCACATATGGAAGAAGCAAATGGCTGCAACTACCGTATACCCCAGGAGCCTCTGAAAGTTCTTTCAGTGGGACCCTTTCTCACTTCAAACACCAGCTGAACACATTCTCATTGGAGAGACGTGTTAGACCGAGTCCATCTCCAAAACTGAAAAAGAGATACTCAGCCCGTGGGCGAGATTACTCTCTTCCAGTTGACCTAAAGACCCAACGGGCTCTGGAGCACTCGAAGGGAAGGACACTGTACTGATACTCCGCCCTTACACGCAACCCACAGGATGGCCTGCGGTGTGGAAGGTAGAGATCTGTTTTTAAGCACATGTCTTTCAGGTCGGAGCTGCAGACCAATCTGGGGCCAAGATGGTCACGACCCACCACCTAGTAGCACGAAGAACGAGTTTACAACTGGCCTTCGTACCGGCTGGAGGAGCGGTTATATCAAATCCTTCGCCAGCAGGATAAGATAAGCACGCACAAGTCAGGAGCACTGCTCAACACTCGGTGTGATGAATATCACTGAATTTTCAGGAGCACGTCTGCTCAACACCTAATGTGATGACTATCACTGACTTGAGCAGGGTAGCCGAGCCTGAGGTGGGGCAGCCAAGAAGAGAGAGTGGTGTTAGTGTGCTGTGCAACACTTACCTGTCTCCACAAGCGGCAGGGGGCGCGTGAGAAGGCGGATGACCGGGTCCTCGAACGCACCAAGCTGCCTGCTGGTGACCAAGGGGGAGCTGAGGGGTGTAAGGCTATACAGGGTCACACCCGCCAGACTGGCCCTCTTGGGACCCAGGAACAGATGAAATTGCTCTCTCTTTGAAGTGTGGGTACCGCTTGCTCCACTTTTTTTTTTTTTTTTTAGGGAGCCAGCGGCGGAACAGACACACACACAAACTAAGGCTCCACCCGGCCCTCACCCGGGGGGAGGGAGTGATCGTGCCACTCCAAGAGCATCTCATCCATTCCTGGGCGGCCCGCTCCGGAATGCTTTCACTGTCGCTTGCCACCTGGCTTGGCAGCGCCTGGAGCAGGCCAGACCGATCACGCACGCTACGACACTCATGCCCCGGAGGTTGAGGTCGGATGCAGTGCGGTGCTCACCTATGAGTGCACGGTCTGGATTACCCTCGTGCATGCCATGGGTGCCCTTTTTAGCCTGCAGCAACGCCATGGCACGCAAGAGGAAGCGGCTTGCCCACAGACTTTGTAAGCTCTGCCCGTCGGAACGGACGAAAACTCACAGGCCTTAGGGGGGAGATGAGGATCCCCCCAAAAGGCAGCGGCCGCCGGACACAGGTGCACCTGTGTCGACAGACCGCTCCAATGGAGGGACACCTCGCAACCCTTCACCGTTCCTCCATCAAGGGTAATGAGGGGGAAAAGCTATTCAGGCAGTTTCTGGCAGAGAAAGATGCTGTTCACCACCTGATAAGCTCTCCATGCATTTCGGGAAAGAAAGGCACTGGGGCGGCGAGCTGAGAACCAGCGCGGCCCGCCCCAAGATACCAAACTCCAGATTCCAACCGAGACTGAACGGGACACGGTGGAGGTTCCACTCGAGCCCAGCAGCCTCGGCGGCCCGTTTCAGCATAGCTGATAATTCTGGATCCGGCTCGGGCAACATTGAACTCCCGGAGGGAGACAATGCAGCCGAGTCATCATCTCTAGAAGTCAGCTCACCCTCCGATGCTGCAATCAGCGTCCTGTCCTCCAGGGGAGCCCCGAGTGAAACCGCTGGCCCACCCATTACAGATGGACCAGCAGACAACACAGGAGGCTCCAGTGGTTGCAGTGGAAGGGAGGAGTGAGGTGCCCACAGGGAATGGTAACCGGGCGGGACATCCAACACTATCCTCCGGTCACCCATCCCACACAGCAATCGAGGGTCGGGCATGGTAATGGGGACTCGCTCTCCGTGAACGAAGGCGAGTCTCGCCCTCAACACTGCGACAGTCATGTTCCCACAGTGAAAACATGAGCTGTCCACAAAAGCTGTCTCAGCGTGCTGTAAGCCCAAACACGTGACACAACAGTTGTGACCATCAGAGAGAGACAGGGAACGACCGCACCCAGAAACGCACGGGCGGACTGACAACTTGAAAAAGACGCAAACGCACCCGTGTTGCTCTTTCAGAAAATAGGACCGCCACCAGTGCCGGAGCACACAGGGGAATGACCGCGGCAACACTGAACAGAGAACTGAAACAGTGAAGCACTCACTTTTCCGCCCTCTAACCAGCCATCAACACTCACAAACATTTTGAAATTTGTTGCTGTTAAAACTGCAGTTGAGAGCTCAAAGCTCGCGATCACCGCTGCACTCGCGCTGTAGAACACCAGCACTGGGAGAGTCTTCCTGAAGAACACCGACACACTCGCTCGTTGTAGACAACAGCACTCTCAGAGACATCAAACGATCGGCTCCGAAGCGAAAGTGCGTGCATCCTCTTCCGTATTTATACCCGCGCCGCGGGGGCGGAGTGTGCTATGCGAATCACGCACGCCAATTACATTGGCTTGTTCAATAGTACTCGAAGAGGATAGGCTCTCTAGCGAGATCCCAATTCAGTCGACCGTCGACTACGTCTGACGTTATCGACTGAAAGGGAACCCAAAATTCCCATCTCAAAAAATTTGCATGTTTCACCCGACCAATAAAATAAGTGTTTTTAATACAAAAAAAGTCAACCTTCAAATAATTATGTTCAGTTATGCACTCAATACTTGGTCGGGAATCCTTTTGCAGAAATGACTGCTTCAATGCGGCGTGGCATGGATGCAATCAGCCTGTGGCACTGCTGAGGTGTTATGGAGGCCCAGGATGCTTCGATAGCAGCCTTAAGCGCATCCAGAGTGTTGGGTCTTGCGTCTCTCAACTTTCTCTTCACAATATCCCACAGATTCTCTATGGGGTTCAGGTCAGGAGAGTTGGCAGGCCGATTGAGCACAGTAATACCATGGTCAGTAAACCATTTACAAGTGGTTTTGGCACTGTGAGCAGGTGCCAGGTCGTGCTGGAAAATGAAATCTTCATCTCCATAAAGCTTTTCAGCAGATGGAAGCATGAAGTGCTCCAAAATCTCCTGATAGCTAGCTGCATTGACCCTGCCCTTGATAAAACACAGTGGACCAACACCAGCAGCTGACATGGCACCCCAGACCATCACTGACTGTGGGTACTTGACACTGGACTTCAGGCATTTTGGCATTTCCTTCTCCCCAGTCTTCCTCCAGACTCTGGCACCTTGATTTCCGAATGACGTGCCAAATTTGCTTTCATCCGAAAAAAGTACTTTGGACCACTGAGCAACAGTCCAGTGCTGCTTCTCTGTAGCCCAGGTCAGGCGCTTCTGCCGCTGTTTCTGGTTCAAAAGTGGCTTGACCTGGGGAATGCGGCACCTGTAGCCCATTTCCTGCACACGCCTGTGCACGTTGGCTCTGGATGTTTCTACTCCAGACTCAGTCCACTGCTTCCGCAGGTCCCCCAAGGTCTGGAATCGGTCCTTCTCCACAATCTTCCTCAGGGTCCGGTCACCTCTTCTCGTTGTGCAGCGTTTTTTGCCACACTTTTTCCTTCCCACAGACTTCTCACTGAGGTGCCTTGATACAGCACTCTGGGAACAGCCTATTTGTTCAGAAATTTCTTTCTGTGTCTTACCCTCTTGCTTGAGGGTGTCAATGATGGCCTTCTGGACAGCAGTCAGGTCGGCAGTCTTACCCATGATTGCGGTTTTGAGTAATGAAACAGGCTGGGAGTTTTTAAAAGCCTCAGGAATCTTTTGCAGGTGTTTAGAGTTAATTAGTTGATTCAGATGATTAGGTTAATAGCTCGTTTAGAGACCCTTTTCATGATATGCAAATTTTTTGAGATGGGAATTTTGGGTTTTCATGAGCTGTATGCCAAAATCATCAGTATTAAAACAATAAAAGACCTGAAATATTTCAGTTGGTGTGCACTGAATCTAAAATATATGAAAGTTTAATTTTTATCATTACATTATGGAAAATAATGAACTTTATCACAATATGCTAATTTTTTGAAAAAAATTAGTATAGAGCTCATAGGCCATCGTCGTCTGCGCTATCGCCACTGATTTTATAAACTTATTAACAACAGGGAAAATTTTTGCAACATCAACCTTTTTCCCTTTAGTTAAATACAGAAACTCATTTAATTCTTCGACAGAATAAACGTCCTCCAAAGACTGACTACAATTAATCTCCGAAAACTGCGAACAATTGTCACAATCGTCCTTCAAAACAACCGTGCCTACAGCATTATCAGCAGCTCAGATGAAATAGCCTACACACTAGGGATGGGCGATACCACTTTTTTTGTTTTCGATACGATACCGATACTTTCAAGGCCAGTATCACCGATATTGATACCGATACTTCTAAACTGAACTTTTAAATTTGAAAATTTCTTTAATTATTGAATTATAAGATTAAAATGGGTACTGATACCTACTTAACATTTTATTTTAAAGGCATTTTAACAATCAATACGCCTTAATTGGAACTTATTAGATTATATTTTTTATTTACACGTGGTTACAATGTTTACTTGCAGTGGTAACCATGGACATCTACAAAATATTATAGGCCTAGTTGAACTATGATCATTTTAATGTCAATTTTCATAAGGGACTACCAAGGACCGGCTGTTGCACCCATAAAATGCAACCTTTTTTTTCTGACAGTGTATGATTTATATTAAAATTAGTTACAGAATAGAACTATGAACTTTTAACATTCAAAAATAAAATTCTAACATTCTAAAATTTAAATTAGTTTATTGTGAAATAGTTTAAACATATGATGTTTTTCTGTCTTCTGTTAAGCATTGTTCTGGGCTGCATTTCTCAAAGCATTAATTGTTTTCTTGGGAAACTTTCAGTCTGGCTGGCTCGCGCTTCGGTTTGTTCCCAGCATGCTCTCCTGGAGGTTTGTTTTCTCACTCCAGGCTGATTCAGGGCGAAGGAAAGCAGAGGATGATGGGATAGGTGAGCTGTGGGTGTAATGTCACATGCCAAATTGGTTTCCCACTGCCGAGCCACTTCCTGATTCCCCAGCTGTGCACCCCTAAGCATGATGGGTAAAAACAAGGAATGCGCATTTACTCTCTGACAGGAGGGATGAGGTGAAAATAGAAATAAACATAAAGGTGACATGACTTTTAGAGTAACTCTTAAACTGTGGCACCTCAATAATGGTGTTACGGCACGGTAGAGAACAGTGTGATGAGAATTGAAATCTGTCTGTATAATATTCTGTACAGTTTTACTCATTCATTTCTATTTTACTTGCAACTACTGTGTCTTAATCAGACTGAATATGCATCAAAGCTGGACTGATATAAAGCTGAGCATCCAGGCTGATGCAGAAAGCCTGTGTGTTTGTGTGTGTGTGTGTGTGTGTGTGTGTGTGTGTGTGTGTGTGTGTGTGTGTGTGTGTGTGTGTGTCAGTGCTTCGGTCTCTTTCTCATTGTCTTGAGAAACTCAGTCTGAGCCGAAGACAAACCCTGTAAATTCTGTTTTCATTTACTCACACACACATCTGGATGTGGACATGTCCTATTCATTCATTCATTAACAATATAAATGTAATATATTTATTAATTTCCATTATTTTATTTATGAACCTTTTTTCCCAGTTGAATACTACTTTAGATGGCTTTCAGCTGGAAGGTTTGACTCACTTTCAGAGACACTAACACATCATGTATGTAACATCAAAAATAGATTCTGTCACGTAACGTTGAACACTTTTCTCAGAGAGCGAGAGAACGGCTGCAGGGAATCTCCAGAAACGGCAGTAATCCTACTTTTCATCGCTCCATCCATAAAGCTCAAATCCCCAGAGCCCTCCTTCCAAACCCGGAGCATCCCGAGAAACTGTGCTGTGATCCGTCCGGAAGATCCTCTCTCGGGGGGAATCACTCAGTCGTGGACTCGTGGCTCTCAGAGCAGTGTGTGACGTTCAGGCTCTCCGAGGCCCTTCAGGAGATCCAGCGGGAAAAGAGGATCTAATGTTGTGTGTTTAAGTACAAAACAAAATCTGTGTGTGTAGCGTCGCTGTCTCGTGTTCAAGGCCCATCGACCCGCGGTTATGTAAGTGTGCAACCGGCCCGAAGCGTGGCAGTGACCCCCATAATCGGATTTAGCAAATTTGGGGCCCAAGGCGAAATTTGAAGGTAGAGAGGAGAAAAAAACTCCCCTTTAAACCCTGCATACACTTCTTTACTCCGAAATGAAGATGGAAAGCAGAGAACACACATAGTGTAGCACTACTCAAACTAAAGCTGATGATACACTGGGCAATCTTGCCGAGCGATTGTTGCTTGGACACTTTCCCATTGAAAATGGGCAATACATTTCTATCTGGATAAGTTAGATCGGTCGTTGGCCCTGTGTCTCCTGTCACTGTGCGTTTATCTTTCGCGCCGTACACCGTTACAGTCGAGTTCATTTCATTGTGAAAGTAGTGGGTGTATGTGTAGGGACAGATAACCATGAACTGGACATTTTAACTACTACTCCAACGTTTCAACGTATTTCTTAAAGGGACATTGTGTAGGAATTTCTCCCATCTAGCGGTGAAATTGTATTTTGCATTAAACGAATTGTTCTCTCCAGCGCCTCGCTTTTTCAAATGCGTGTTGCATCTACGGTAGCTGTTATGTACCAAAAAGCCAAGACAGGATGTCTTCTAATAGCACTTCGTCGAGTTTTCCTTCGGGTGAACAGGTTTGTTATTTCAAACAAACTGCAACTTGACACAACGAACACACGAATGTTACAGTATGAATAATAACAGTGTAATGCAGCCTTTTAAACTTGCCAGGGCCGTGAAGCGCCTCTCACTGCTCTGCTCCTCCGTTTCTGCTGCTTTCAGTCACGTGACGCTGGCTCTGAACGAAAACGCCTTGTGGAAACGCGTTATGCTAGAACTTTTTGACCCTCTCTGCTATCATAGTTTTTCAAGATGGCGGAACTACATGGAAGCCTCCGTGGACCTACCCGTCACATGTATATAAAGATAATAAATTCTTCGTTTACGAGGATAAGTCAGATAATTGGCAGAGGTATTTGTACACCATTGAGGACATATTTATGAATAAAAATATTGATTTTAGATAATAAAACACCAAAAAAACTACACATTGTCAATTTAAGAATATTAATAAAATGTACCATGCTTTTGAAGCGTTTATGATGATGTGGGGCTTTTTCTGTATTTTTTTCTTTCTTATTTTTTGGGGTTGGTTGGCTGCCGCCTACCTACAGTACCTATGCCTCTGTGTTAAGACCGCCACTGGATACAGGGTGATGTTTTAATAATCCATCTCACACTCTTCAGCGTCTGTTCAGGAGGATTCACTTTGGGAATGTCACACTTAATTCATTATTAAACTCTAATCTGCAGGACTCATGTCTAACCCGCATGCAGGGGTCCCTTAATTGTTTTTTTTTTTGTATAAAACAGTATTCTTTTCTATAACAGATAAAAACTATTATTGATCGATTAACAATTATTTATTTATGTTTCATATTGTGCATCATAATGTTGCCATCTCTACATTTGCTTTTAGCATAAAAACTATTTATATTACTTTTACATTTTTGTATTTATTTGTATATTATAATGATGTGATGTATTAATTTACTTATATTACACACACTATTTTTATCTTAATTTTTAGTGCGTTTTAGTTTTTTTTTGTATTTTAGATTTATAAAAATCTATTTTTTTTTGTATTTATTTGTATATTATAATGTTGTGATGTCTTAATTTACTTGTAATTTACAAACTATTATATTAATTTATTAGTGCTTTTTAGTTACAGTAGCATAGATTTAGAAAATAATTATTTATATATATTTTTTTAAATATTATTATGTTGTGATGTCTTAATTTACTTGTGGTATAAAACTATTTTAATCTTAAATTTGCTGGTGCATTTTAGTTATTTTTTTTAGTAGTATTGATTTCTAACATTAATTTTTATTTTATACTTATTTGTATAATAATGTTGTGATATCTTAATTCATACAATCTGGTTTTTAATTGGTTTTAAAACAATGTTATAGATTTATAATACTGGCTTAAATTTATTATATTTTATATATATATATATATTACATTTGTGTTTTTTAGAAAAGTAGTGTATATTTATAACATTGTTTATATATCTATATTTTTTCTTATATATATTTAGATTTATATACTCTGTAGAAAATTAACTTTGAGTCCGTTGAAACTAAAATTGAGTTAATACAAAGAAAGAGATTAATCAACAGAAACTCAAAATTTTATGTTATCTGAACAACATTAAGTTGATTTGACAAAAGTTTTTTTTTTTTTTTACAGTGTATATTTATAAAGAAACTGTATTTGTGAGAGTGATGGAATAATTGTTACTGTAAATCACATTAGTTTATAGTAATTTAAAGGGATTCTATCAGGATCGTCTCTCATTATGGCGTTGTTCCTCACAGACATCCGTCCACACACTGGCACGTCTGCAGGACAGATTGGATCCAGCTCAGACACTGATATTCATCTACTGGTTTTGAAGAGTTTGTATTCTCTGGGATTCTTATTGGAGAATCTACAAGGCCTGAGGTCAAATCTCTCTGTGTGTGTTCATAAATTGGAGTGAACCATCTCAGCGAGTTTTCTTCTGCTAACTGGCTGGATAGAGATAAGCTGATATTCTTCCATTTTTGATCGATATCTCTGTGAGTGTGAGGTGTCTCATGAATTGAATTAACCTTGCTCGTCTTGCAGCCCGAGCGAATCTCTGCAGTAAACAAACACACATCTGCCCGTGGAGAAGAAACATTTATCAGAGGAAGAGATGTTCATTACTGCGCCATCCAGATAGAAGATAAAGCTTCATTTAAAACAAACAAACAAAGGAAAGGCAGATGGAGGGAGCAAGCCTGCGGGTCTGGGTCGGGAGAGGTCACTTTTTGAGGCCAATGGATGTTAAAACATGTCGTTCCAAACCTGACTGACCTTTCTTCTTCTGCGGAAAAACACAAAAAGTTCAAAAGGTTACACGGCTGTTTCATGCACTGAAAGCGTAATGAATGTGATAAATTAAAAGATGGACTTACAGTACATCCTTCTTTACCTGTGTACACTCACGTTAAGCAATATATATATTTATACATATACACAATATAGCAAATCTCTACTGTGTTATTGTTTATATCATCATAAAATGTAAACTATATCATCACACATCTCTAAATAAATTCGGATATATAATAAATGCAACTTTATTCTCAAACGTGCAGAATACTTGCGTTAGTGCAATATATTATCTACATATCCTATATTATCGACCTAGCACTTTATATAAAATTGGATATATAAGTACTTTTCAACTTTATTCACGTGATTACATTATACTCAGTTAAATCGAAATATCAAATGTCTACGGCCTGATTGCTCGTGTAACCGGTGGCTCGCGACACCCGTTATAAAAACACGTTGTATAGTGTATATCAAGCATATGAAAATAAACCATTTTGTGTGAATTATAATAAACAATGCATACATTTAACAGTACACTTTCTGTACCTGTTACACTTGTACCATCGCAAAATGTAACTATGTAATCGCCCAGCTCTAATATGATATACAGTGGTGGTCAGAATTAATGGCACCCCTTGTAAATATGATCAAAAATGCCTGTAAAAAATAAATCCACATTGTTTATCCTTTTGATCTTTCATTCAAAAAATGCGCAAAAATCTAACCTTTCATTGAAGTAAAAGAATCGAAAGTGGATGGTAAATCACATTATGAAATAAATGCTTTTCGCTAAAATACGCTGGCCAAAATTATTGGCTCCCTGTTATTAAATACTTTTTGCAACCTCCTTTTGCCAAGATAACAGCTCTGAGTTTTCTTCTATAATGCCTGATGAGTTTGGAGAACACCTGACAACAGATCAGAGACCATTCCTCCATACAGAATCTCTCCAGATCCTTCAGATTCACCAGTTCATGTTGGTGCTTCTTCTCACCCCACTCGTCTTCTATAGGGTTCAGGTCAGGGAACTAGGACGTCATGGCAGAAGCTTCATTTTGTGCTCAGTTACCCATTTTTGTGTTGATTTTGATGTTTGATTTGGACCGTGGTCCTGATGGAAGATCCAACCACGGCCCATTATAAGACTTCTAACAGAGGCAGTCAGGCTTTGATTTTTTATCTGTTGATATTTGCTAGAATCCATAATACCATGTATCTGAACAAGATGTCCAGGACCTCCAGCAAAAAAATAGGCCCACAACATATAAGATCCAGCAGTATATTTAACCGTAGGCATGGGGTACTTTTTATCCCTGTTTGCACCAAACATTTGGTGGGTTTGTTGCCAAAAAGCCCTTTTTTTGTTTCATCTGACCACAGAATCCAGTCCCTTTTGAAGTTCCAGTCGGGTCTGACAACTGAATATGCTGGAGTTTGTTTTTGGAGGAGCAAGGAGGATTTTTCTTGAAACCCTCCCAAACAACATGTGGTGATGTAGGGGTTGTTTGATATATTTTTTAGGCTTTCTGACCCCCAAGAGTCAAGTAATCTCTGCAATTCTCCATCTGTGACCCTTTCCAACTTTCTTCCTCACTGTGCATTAAGACAATATAGACACACGTCCTCCTCCTGGCAGATTTATAACATATCTTTAGTTTATTGGAACTTCTTAATTATTGCCCTGATGGTCAAAATGGGGATTTTCAATTCTTTAGCTATTTTCTTACAGCCACTTTCTCTTTTGTAATGCTCAACAATCTTTTGATGCACATCAGAACTATATTCTTTGGTTTTACTCATTGTAATGGATGATTAAGGGAATTTGGCCTTTCTGTTTCCTCATATTTAAACTCATGTGAAACAAGAAGTCATAGCTAGACAATTTCATGTTCCTAGTCACCATGGTGTGCTATAAAAAGGTAAATATTAATGGGAATATACTTCAGAGATATTTTACTCATAAAAAATTCTAAGGGTGCCAATAATTGTGGCCAACGTGTTTTGTAGAAAAAACATTTATTTCATAATGTGATTTCCCCGCCACTTTAAATTATTGTACTTTAATGAAAGGTTCGATTTTTGCAAATTTTTTAAATGAAAGATCAAAATGATAAACAATAAATATTTATTTTTTTACAGGCATGTTTGACCATATTTACCAGGGGTACCAATAAGTCAGCCCGACACTGTATGCAAGTATAAGGAATGATGATTTTAAGATATTATAAACATCAAAATCCTGATGGTCTGTAAAGCTGCCTTGTGTATTATGAAAAGCTCTATATAAATACATTTGACCTGAACTGGCTTGATAACGTACATGCACTATATATATTTCAAGTCTTCGGAAACTTACTTTGTAGGACAAAAGTATCTGTGAAATCTCATTCATGCTTGAGCATAAACAGACATGTCATGGGTTCACACTAAACAATATCAGCCAGATTTTGACCAATGGTGATTCGTAAATGATGATAAATGGTCATCGGGACTCAAGAATTGATCGTTTTATCGTGTATAGTGTGTCATAGTGGACAGACAACAACATTAATTCATTATGTTCTCCATCACTACAGAGAACATTTGGATTTTTTATTTATTTAACATTTATTTAACCAGGTTTGTCTCATTGAGATATAAAATCTCTTTTTCAAGAGAGACCTGGCCAAGATAGCAGAACAAATTAGATCACAATCACAAAACAAACACAAAAGAGGCAAAGACAACTCAAGTACATTTCAATTTAAATAGAAGTGCAATTAATTAAAACATTTGCACGTGTGGATGGACTCATGCTCTATAGTTTTAACATAACCTTTAAATAATTTAAGGAAATTAGAGACTGTAGTGTAAGTGTTTTCTGTAAATCATTCCAAGTAGAAGCTGCAACAAACAAACTCTGTCCGGGCTTGAGTTACATTCAATGAAATAGTGTTCTTGGACCGTAAACCATAGGTACTCTGTGTAAAAGAAACAAATTCAGATATCTAACATGGAAACCTGCCTATAATGCCCTTATAAAAAGATATAAAGGTGATAAGCCGGCGATTTGACAGAGAGGGCAAATTCACTGTAAAGTGTACAGTGATGTGATAGACAATCACAGAGACATAGTTCCGCCTACTCGATGACATCACGCATGTCATCAAAGAGACAGCAAGTGATGATTGGTTGACAGTCTGACATGTTTCTTGTCCACGAGTGACGAGAGAAGAATTTAGGAGTCAAGTTCACATGATCTGACAGTATGGTAACAGAACCTGGCGTGACGGGATGTTACCTGGTTTAATGTCGGAGCAGTTAGTCGTTGTGTATGACTTGAAATCGAGTGTGTGAGTTGAAAGGTCTTTTGTTTTTGAAGCTGATGGCAAGTGTTGTTAATTATAAACTCTGCACTAAGAATCTCCTCTTCTCCAGAAGAAAATCAGTCATTCATTAGGGGTGTACGATATTGACAAAAATGATATTTCAAAAATGTTCTTGATAACGATAATTGATATTTTGCTGAGTGTGTTTATTGTGTTGGTACTGTACCTTGGCAGGTTTAGGACTGCTGTGGACAGAGACTCCTAAAGGTTTTGATATTATTCATATTCTGTGTGGTGGTCGATTCGCATAAGTCACAGAAATCATCTTTTTCTGTTTAAATTGATTTTTAACATTTTATGGCCATTGTTTACCTTTTGTTACAATTTTTTTTACCCAATTAAGTGTATTCATCATCTTTTGTGTCAAATTCTTACATTTAATCAAATTCAATAAGACTAATAATACACAGTAGGGCTGTTACCAATCAAATTTGTCATTATCAATTAAATTGATCTTTGCGCTGCAGAGGAAACACAGAAGCTGCATCTGAAGTGCCATTTAGATGACTTACACAGACTGTTTAATGCAGCTCATCTTTAACCTGCAGTTAAATGCAAAGATAATGTTAGATGTTTGTAAACATAAAACATCGGAAATTGAAATTTGAAATGGTTTAAAAAATGAAAAGATGCTTTAAATGTGAAATTAAAACTGCCAGAAGGTGTCAGCAAGTCACTGTTAAGTGAGTCATTGAGTTTCAATCAGTTTCATTCAATCGGCTGATTCATTCAGGAATGAAGCATTTGATTGACTTAATGAGTGAGTCATTGAATCATTCATTCAACCTATTTGTTCATTCAGTAATGAAACACCGCTGTGTGTGTGCTCAGATACACAAAACAGTCCTGTGGTTTATTCCCTTGTTTTGACCTATTGTCATTGGCGAAATAGAGCAAAAAAAAAGGAAATAATATATCTAAATATTACTTAATATTAACTTATTTATTGAACTGTTGTATAAAATGAATATCACGTTTGAAATCAAGCTTATTTTTGGAGATTTTTTTTTTGGGGGGGGGGGTTATTGATTAGCTATATTAAATTATATAAATTTAAAAGACATACAGAGTTATTTTTGCCCCGTATCTTGAGTATTGAATGCATTATAAATCCAGCAGTGAAAGCGTGCCCTCTAAATGCACAAGTGCACTAATCTAACCTACTAGATATCATGTAGTGTGTGTGTGTGTGTGTGTGTGTGTGTGGCCTGGTAAACCCTACATTATGGGGACAAAATGTCCCCATAAGGATGGCAATATCTGAAATCCTTGTTCGTGTGGGGACTTTTTTTGGTCCCCATGAGGAAAACAGCTTATAAATCATACTAAGTGATGTTTTTTGAAAATGTAAAAATGCAGAAAGTTTTCTGTGATGGGTAGGTTTAGGGGTAGGGGCAGTGTGTGTGTGTGTGTGTGTGTGATGGGTAGGTTTAGGGGTAGGGGCAGTGTGTGTGTGTGTGTGTTTGTGTGTGTGTGTGTGTGTGTGTGTGTGTGTGTGTGTGTGTGTGTGTGTGTGTGTGTGTGTGTGTGTGTGTGATGGGTAGGTTTAGGGGTCGGGTTAGTGTAAGGGAATAGAATATACAGTTTGTACAGTATTAAAATCATTATGTCTATGGAAAGTCCCCATAAAACATGGAAACACTACATGTGTGTGTGTGTGTGTGTGTGTGTGTGTGTGTGTGTGTGTGTGTGTGTGTGTGTGTGTGTGTGTGTGTGAACTCTCTAGCTGTGTTTTTTTTTAAAAGTGAGGGACATACTCAATATTGTCAGTGTACACATTGTTAAAACAAAAATAACGATATAGTAGACAATATATATCGCAAACCCCTATCATGCATGAGTTTGAGTAAATGATGACGGCTCTTATTTTCAGGTGAACTGTCCTTGAAGTCACTGAAATAGAGGACAGTTTGATCAATTGATCTTGAGGACACACACACTTTGTCTTGAGCTGGACATGTGTAATGTTTACAGAGCGGCTGTGATTAGTGCAGAACTGAGGGGAATCTTGACAAAGATTGATCTCTCCATCTGATAAAAACAGGAATAAACTCCAGACTGACACATGTACATGTGACCTCAGATCTCTAAACACCGATCAATCTGATCTCAGATCAAAACCACACTGATCAAAATCTACAGTGTTGAAAAGATTGACTTTTAATACGCAGTTTATGAAACCATAATCTACAGGTAAATCATTCTGAATTCTGCATAAATATACTTGCATGGAAAAGGAGATTTCAAGTAGAAGTTCATAGACCAGAAACATGTATATGTCTGTACAATATTAATATATCAAATAATTTTGTAAAGAAAATCATTTAAATCAAATGCAACATTAATTGACTTTCTTCTGGTTGTGGCATGTCACAGTGTGGACTGACAAATTGCTGGTTGGCAAAATATCTGTCGATATACCGAATTCAAAAGCTGTGAGTTATGTCTGAATATGAAATACCTGTATGACCTTATGATTCTGCTGAGATCTTTAAGTGTAAGAGTCTGTTCCTCTGAGTTAAACTGTATTTGTTTAATACCTAGATGTATTTTTTTGTGGCTGTTGTGTGTGCATGTTGTTTGTTTTATTTTTGAGTTTTTGTTTAAGGTGGGAACTTTTTTATTGAATTCTGCTGTTTTAATAGTGAGATCATGCATTTTTATTTAAATATAATTACTATAGACCAGTGTTGGGCTAAATTCAGAACTGAACAATTGCTGATTTAAAAATAGATTTAATTGGCCACAACATACAGGAAGTCCATCCATCCATCCCTCCTTCCGTTCATCCATCCAACCATCCATCCATCCATCCATCCCTTGTCCCGTTCATCCATCCAACCATCCATCCCTCCTCCCGTTCATCCATCCATCCATCCATCCCTCGTCCCGTTCCTCCATCCAACCATCCATCCATCCCTCCTCCCGTTCATCCATCCAACCATCCATCCCTCCTCCCGTTCATCCATCCAACCATCCATCCATCCCTCCTCCCGTTCATCCATCCATCCATCCATCCCTCGTCCCGTTCCTCCATCCAACCATCCATCCCTCCTCCCGTTCATCCATCCAACCATCCATCCATCCCTCCTCCCGTTCATCCATCCATCCATCCATCCCTCGTCCCGTTCCTCCATGCAACCATCCATCCCTCCTCCCGTTCATCCATCCAACCATCCATCCCTCCTCCCGTTCATCCATCCAACCATCCATCCATCCATCCCTCCTCCCGTTCATCCATCCATCCATCCATCATCCCGTTCATCCATCCAACCATCCATCATTCCATCCATCCCTCCTCCCGTTCATCCATCCATCAATCCATCCAACCATCCATCCATCCCTCCTCATGTTCATCCATCCAACCATCCATCCATCCATCCATCCTCCCATCCTTCCATCCCTCCTCCCGTTCATCCATCCAACCATCCATCCCTCCTCCTGTTCATTCATCCAACCATCCATCCATCCCTCCTCCCGTTCATCCATCCATCCATCCATCCTTCCTCCGGTTCATCCATCCAACCATCCATCCATCCCTCCTCCCGTTCATCCATCCAACCATCCATCCATCCCTTCTCCCATCCATCCATCCCTCCTCCCTTTCATCCATCCAACCATCCATCCAACCCTCCTCCCGTTCATCCATCCAACCATCCATCCATCCATCCCTCCTCCCATCCATCCATCCCTCCTCCCTTTCATCCATCCAACCATCCATCCAACCCTCCTCCCGTTCATCCATCCAACCATCCAACCCTCCTCCCGTTCATCCATCCAACCATCCATCCATCCATCCCTCCTCCCGTTCATCCATCCATCCATCCCTCCTCCCGTTCATCCATCCAACCGTCCATCCCTCCTCCCGTTCATCCATCCGACCATCCATCATTCCATCGATCACTCCTCCCGTTCATCGATACAACCATCCATCCATCCATCCATCCCTCCTCCCGTTCATCCATCCATCCCCCCTCCCGTCCATCCATCCATCCCTCCTCCCGTTCATCCATCCATCCATCTATCCAACCAACCATCCATCCCCCCTCCCGTCCATCCATCCATCCATTCCTCCATCCATCCATCCACTTTCAATTATAATTCTTTAAATATTTTCCTATTCATTCAAATTCAGTTCAAAGCAGCTGAATGCTTGGCAATGAAAAAGCATTCTCGCAGACTAACCCAAAGTCCTAAAACAAACCATTACATTTTTGTATGAATCATTTTTTACAAGTGTAAGGGCGTCACCACGGGGAGATTGTGTGAGATTGAGCCTGAAACTACAGCTAGTAAAATACACACTCTCTCTCTTCTTACCTTCTTTCCCTCTATTTCTCACCCTCTCTCAGAGAAAGAGAGAACATTGTAAATGAGTTTGCGTTGATAATCCCAGCAGAAATCATTCTCTCACGCATCTGGTAGAAGTGTCCGCCGTGACGCAACAGATGCAACAATGTTTTTCTGTGCCGTGGTCCAGATAACAACTGCTCTGTGTGTGTGTGTGTGTGTGTGCTGAACAATCAGGCTTGCTTGCTCATGCAGTTCAGGTAACAAATTGTCTTCCTTGTCATCCTCCCTCCCTCTCTCTTTCTCTCTCTCCTGATCTCTCATCAAAATTCTTTGGAATGCTCGGTTGCCATGGCAGCCGTGTGAATGTATCGCCAAGATGATTCCCTCTGATAAGAATTCCGAGTTCTCCTCTCCGTCTCTCGCTGTGGTAACACAATTTTTAGATAACCAGCTAGATGAGCGTAATCTTCTCACGCTGACACTTTCCACTCAAACACACACACAGACCTGAAGTATCATATCATTCATACAGAGACAAATCACAAGTGAAACGAGATCTCTTTAATGTCTCAATTGGAAATGGAAAAATCTCAATAATGTCTCAAACTCATGCGTGTTCTTATTTTCTGATTTTAGCAGAAACATCTGAGATCATGTTGATGTTTAATGTCAGTTTGTCTTAAATGTAACCTCTGAGCTGTTCTCATGTTACAGTACTCTCAAGAAATGTAACATCTATGTATGTTAATTGCATGTAAAATTTGGATTACACCATTTTAACATTAAAACACTGATGCATATTTGTCCGTCATAAATACATGGAACAAGAATGAGATTGATCTAATAGAACTAATAAACTGAATATGTTTTAAATACAGAACCAGGTGAATATCATCAATAAATAAAACTTCTTGAAATCTCATACATTTTAATCGACTGAATCTTGTTCCACACCTAGCCATATTTACACAATCCTCTGTAATTTACTTTTCAAAACTAACAATTTATGCTGATTATAAGCAATTTGAATAAATGCATGCTGAATATGTGATTATTAAATTGTCAATAATCAGAATAACTTCCCTACTTCTCTTCTCTGATGACGAGGGCGGGGCAATAACCTGTCACTCACATGAGATCAGCCAATTGCAAACCACAACCATCCAATCAATTCCCCACAGACAAAATCAAGCCCCGCCCACATTTGCTCTTTCTCCAGAAGCGTTTCACTCGGATATATGACTTAATTTTTTAGCTTTAGAAAACTTGTTTAACAGTATCTTGGATGTCAGACAGTTTAGTCCATTGCACACAGGATCAACCATTCAATTAAATGTGTCCAAATGTAGTTGTTGTGATGCAAACAACAGGAAACATGATGGTCAATCAAATGTAAATCTAGTATCAGGAAAGTCAGCTGAAAGATGTGCTTTATTCCGCATCAGCACTGAATGAACACACGTTTCCTTCAGGAGTTCACACTTCTTGAAGGTATGCTCTAAATAAGAAATAGAAGTGAAATGTTACAGGTTTTTTTTAATGAATTAT
Source organism: Siphateles boraxobius (assembly GCF_051911475.1). Taxonomy (NCBI): domain Eukaryota; kingdom Metazoa; phylum Chordata; class Actinopteri; order Cypriniformes; family Leuciscidae; genus Siphateles; species Siphateles boraxobius. The sequence goes on along the minus strand of NW_027508748.1, from coordinate 1,389,807 downwards.
GAAGGTTTGGACCTGAGGAACTGAAGTACGGTGCAAGCAAGCGAATGCTAATCTTTGCCACCAGGCTACAGTGGCTTAATTAAAAAGCATCTTCATTATGGAATAGATGCAGGTGTAGAAACCAGTGAGGTTTTTCTTTTCTGATAGATTCAGAAAGCCTGCAGGAATCCTTCACCCTTTCCACGATTGAAAACAGGATACATAACAACATGGAGCCTTTATAAACAGTGCTGTGAAATTTGAAATATATAATGTATGTACGTTGGAAGAACCTAGTCATTTTGTATTTTATATTTATAATGGTGCATTGAATTCCTAATGTCGGTCTTATTGTGCGTTTCACAATAAAGGTATATGCACATTTAAAGTTTGTTTAGATGACATAGGAATTTATCATATATGTGGTAATCTAACAAAATTAACTGAGAATGTGTCAGAAATGGAGGGTTTACTATAGTGACCAAAGTGAGTAATGTGCGTTTAACAAGACATCGACTTCAGGTAAGGAAAGTTCTGCTTTTGTCTAAGAATCTGAATGCTGGCCTGATTTTCTAATGCTCTAAAGAAAGCTATTATTATACTAAACTATTATTGAGTAGAATCTGCCATTGAAACGAATGTATTGTCTGTCTATTGAACCGCCGCTGTCCAGGGTCCTGAATGTGAGAAAGGGAACTCTCCATGGTGCTGACATTATAAAACAGCCTCAAAAAGACTTATACTCCTATAGTTATGCCACATTTATTTATTGATTTTAGTTAGTTCGTTCTGCAGTGACATCCTCTCTGGCTTTGATAAAGAAAATTTAGTGTAGACCTTGAGCATTTGTGGTATGTGTTTAAATATAATGGACTCTGAATTCAGAGACCACTAGTGAAAATGCAATTTTTTCTGTACAAAATTATATGATCATTTTGAGCAACGTTAAATTGAAGATTGCACATGATTTTGAATCTTGAGTCACGAAATGAGTCAGGGCCGGGAGTAATTAACATTATCAAAACAAACTGTTTACCGCACGATCAATCTGCATTGTCACTCCCCTTACGAAAATTAACCATGGTTTAACGGTAACACTTTACAATAAGGTTCATTAGTTAACTACCTTAACATTAACTAATAATGAACAATATTTCTACAGCATTTATTAATCTTAGTAAATATTAATTTCAACATTTACTAATACATTAGTTAACATCAAAGGTTGTATTAGATTGCATTGCATAAAGGTTGCATTAGTTAATGCACTGTGAACTAACATGAACAAACAATGAACAGCTGTATTTGTATTAACTAACATTAACAAATATGAACTAATACAGTAACAAATGTATTGCTCATTGTTAGTTAATACATTAACTAGTTTTAACTATTGAACCTTATTGTAAAGTGTTACTGCTAGTAAAACCATAGTAACTACAAAATTAACCATGGTTTAACAACAATATCCAAGGTTTAACCATGGATATAATGCAATTCTAGTTTTATAACACACAATTCTGACTTTATATCACACAATTATAACTTTTTTTCTCACAATTGTTAGTTTCTCTCGCAATTCTGACTTTTTCCTCAAAATTATGAGTTTATATCATGCAATTCTGACTTTTTTTCTCGCAATTGCATGTTAATATCTCACAACTTTACTACTGTTACTACAGATTGAATTTGCATTCCAGATGTTTCAAAGAACAACTCGTGTGTTTGATTTTGGAAGCAAATTCAAGCGGTTAATACCATACAGATTCACAGTAATAACGACAAAATCAATGAATCAAACTTCATTAAATATGAGACATTTAATTTATGTCGTATCAGACGTAATCAGACAATAGTGTCATTATTCAGCTCGAATAAGTTTAATGATGATTCAGTTCAGTTCAATAACAGTGTTTGCAAAATTCGACAATTGCGAAGCAAATTTGAGTGTTTAGCGATGCAGAAATATTACTGAATTTTAAATCCATTCCCTACATTTTATTTCTTGTACTGTTCTGTTCATATCCAGGTGGTTTCAGGCTTTTGGTCCTCGCTGTATGAAGGTCATTTATCACTGATCTTCATTGTCTGGTGACCCAGCTGTGAACTACTGGCACATTTCTGTAATGCAATATTTCTGGAAAGAGTCTTAGAGCTGAAACATTTCAGCAAAGGCAAACTAATGCTTGCTCTTTTTTTCCTCTGTTCCATCACATGCATGTTCTCCCTGTATATCCCAACCGCATCTCTTTCCCACTCTCCGGCCCTGTGTGAGGCCTAGATATGTCTACACATCTGTGAGTCCCTGTGGCGTTTGAGTGACGGGAGAACAGCGTGTTTCTGCATTAGCCACAAAACTCAGCAAAATCTCCCACACCTTCTGCATTCTGTTCTCAACACAGCAATGCAGTTCTCAGCTCTTTACCTGATTTCAGCTTCGCAGGGTTTAGAGGAACAACAGAAATATGGGTGTAAAATGCATGGATGCATCAACATGCATTGAATCAGCAATGAAAATGCATGCATTGCAGAATTTTGTAATTGATTATCATTTATAACAAAACCATGCATATTGAAAAAAAATTTGCTTCAAGTTACCTAAATGAAAATGAGAAATGTTGCTTTGGCTAATGCATCTTGGTAATTTGTAAACTATTAAATAAACCCAAGTAAAGTGTAATGTTTTATAAAGCAACACTAGCTTTTATAAACTAGTAAACATTTTTATAATCCTTTATACAACTAGTTTTATAAACCATAACTAGCACAAGTGTTTTAATACTTTTTCACTTCAGCTCATCATGTACATGTCCTTAACTCTTCCATCTGAGTTTTTATGTAATATTAACCAGTAGCAGCGTCTCTTTGAGACGTCTTTGAAGTGGAGGGAAGCTTTCATTAAAAAACTCGCTCACGACTCTCAGGCTTCAGGTTTAGAGAGCAGAGAACCGTGGAGCCCAAATGAATGTACTCATGTTAAAACAGCCAATCATAAGGACACTACACATGTGACCCCCCTTCCCAAAGAAACATTGCTTTAAACTGGATTTCTACTGACAGACAGCAGTAACTTAATATGAAAAATATTGCAGATTTATTGTTAGTGTAGTTACTGTGTTTAGCATATGGAGGGTGGTAACATTTGTATTTTACAGTTTGGGTGACGGAGTTGATGTTTAAATTGATTGAAAATTACAAATATCTAGGCTAAATGCTATTTAATGTCAGGCTCCCATTGTGAAATCTTACCTCATATAACGGCTTCCTATGGAAGCTTGTTTCCACCACAGAATAAAAAATTTAAAAGGTAATTGCGACTTTTTATCTCACAATTTTGAGAAGTCAGAATTGTAAGAAACTCGCAACTGCGAGAAAAAGTCAAAACTGAGTTCTGAAGTCAGAATTGTGAGATATAAACATGAAATTGCGAGAAAAAAAGTCAGAATTGCATGATATAAACTCATAATTGTGAGGAAAAGTCAGAATTGCGAGAGAAACTCACAATTGTGAGAAAAAAGTTATAATTGCGTGATATAAAGTCAGAATTGTGTGTTATAAAGTCAGAATTGTGTGTTATAAAACTAGAATTGCATTATATCCATGGTTAAACCTTGGATATTGTTGTTAAACCATGGTTAATTTTGTAGTTACTATGGTTTTACTAGCAGTAACACTTTACAATAAGGTTCAATAGTTAAAACTAGTTAATGTATTAACTAACAATACATGAGCAATACATTCGTTACTGTATTAGTTCATCTTTGTTAATGTTTGTTAATAAAAATACAGCTGTTCATTGTTTGTTCATTTTAGTTCACAGTGCATTAATTAATGCAACCTTTATGCAATGCAATCTAATACAACCTTTGATGTTAATAATGTATTAGTAAATGTTGAAATTAATATTTACTAAGATTAATAAATGCTGTAGAAGTATTGTTCATTATAGTTAATGTTAAGGTAGTTAACTAATGAACCTTATTGTAAAGTGTTACCGTTAAACCATGGTTCATTTTCGTAAGGGGAGTGACAATGCAGATTGATCGTACGGTAAACAGTTTGTTTTGATAATGTTAATTACTCCCGGCCCTGACTCATTTCGAAGCATTTTCAAAACTATGTGCAGGTAAAGCAAGTGGAATCGGCAAGGTAAAATCCGCTATTGGCACGTGTGCAAATCCACCCATCGTCCTCTCGCACACTACACACACACACACACACACACACACAGAGAGCAGTGTTGTGTTCGGCTCTCCGTGAGTGGACTGTTACCGAGTAGAGGGAGACGCAGATGCTTTTCATGAGGAGTAGAGCAATACATCAGAGACTCCAACGCGGAGCCAAATGTTTTTAATTCGGTTTCTGCGTCCGTTTCCCGCAGAATGCCGTTTGGAAGAGAAAAACTGCGCATATGAAATAAACGTGGGTGGGATCCCTTTTGCGTTGGACACTGGATCTATGATAACGAAACTGCGAGCTGCATTTGGAGAAATGTTGGAAAATGTATGCTGAGCAAACTGGATGGGCTTTTCTGAGGGAAATAGCGCCGGTGTGAATGGACGCTTTGTCCTTTGCGTCTTTTTGAATGCCCTCGTTCTCTATCCGAGTGGATTCTATCCGCATTTCCCCTCAAATGGTGTTATTTTCGTGTTCATGCACTAAATACGACGATATCGGACTGTTTTTACCTCAGTCGCTGTGTTTCCTCTGAGGCGATCCGACGTGAGGTGAAAAGTCTGACTGGACCACCTTTAGAAGTAAACCATCAACATTTCTGGATTGTTCGAAGATTCCTCATTCGAACTGTGTTTTTGGAGGCTAACAATTCTAGTTTTGGATTAAATCGCCTTTATTAATCGTCGTGTGGTGAACCGAAAGTCTGTTGTGGGATTTCAAATCAAAGATCGTTTGAATCGAGGGAGCCGTTTGAAATGAAGAACCGTTAAGAATTTCCGTTAAGATTTCGCGCCACATTCTGCATTCGAATGATATTTCCTGGTCTTTATCAATACATTCATCTTTTTATATATTATAGAATAGATCTACCGCAGTGAAAATATTGTTACAAGACTCTGGACCCAGAGGAGGAGATTTAGACATCATCTATCTGAAGATCTCGGACATTTCTGTGCTGCTCTGAACTTGGGAGGCGTTTGGATGCTCCAGGACGGAGGTAACGCACTTATTGTTTTCATTTTAAGGGATAAGAAAACTAACAACACACTCAGTGATTCAGTGCTTTGATTATTTGCGTTCAGTTGGCGACTATATTTAGCATCACACTGCTTTTCCTCAAATGCCAGCTCATTATTTAGTCTAATATATCAAACCTTAGAGGTCAAATATTTAATAAATAATGAGCTATTGTTTTCTTGTGGTGTGGTACATTGCAAATTACTATGTTTTGAAAACAAATTCGTTTTTTAGTGTGTTTGGTTCGTATACTCAATGCAGACTTTGCGCATTTGAAACCCATTAGCGGAAGATCGACATTTTTAATTTAAATTGAGGTGATGATGAACATAACTAATGAAATTTTGCCATTATACTGTTGTTGTCAGTCAGAAAATGTTGATTGATCTTCCTCTTGAAAGACCTTTGCCGTCTTGCGTTGTGTTGTCAGCTTCTGCTAGACCATAACAGATTCCTCTATTCATTAACAGTCATTAAACTTTCAGTTTACATTCACAGGAACGTTTATTTATCATTTAAACGCCAGTGTTGGGCTGTGGGACGCAGGGATGTTGCTATATAATGTGGAAAGGTTTGCAGGAGAGGATAAGTTGCGTTTTTGAACGGTTCATTTATATGGACGGTTGTGATTGCTGTGTTTATCGGACTTTGGACACAGTAAAACCACAGTTAGACGATGTTTGAGGTAAGATACACGCACAGGTCCGGTTCCGCAGTCCACATCGAGTCCCGGAGTCGGTGCTGTTGTCGGGGTGTGTCTGCGGCTGAGAGAGAGTGGAGCAGCGGCCGCTGGGGGCCACTGGCACATAACTCACTCACTCACTTACACACACACACACACACACACACACACACACACACACACACACGCACACACACACACACACACACACACACACACACACACACACACACACACACACACACACACACACACACACACACACGAATAAATGGAATCTGGGTACTTAAAATCTATGAATGTCATTGCATTAAACGTTCTTTTTTTTTTCTTTTTTTTGTCCATCCATCCAATCTACCCAACTATCCATCTGTCTGTCCATCCATCCATCCTAAGGTTAGTGTAGTAATTGACTATATAAAAACGATTGAAGTTTATAGCATGTCTGCCTTTAGATTTCTGTGTTGAATGTGTGTGTTGGACTGATGAGACCTGTGTGTCTGCTGCCCACTGACCGTCTCATTCAACCCACCAGTTTATCTTTACAAATAACATTATTCCTCACACACACACACACACACACACACACACACACACACACACACACACACACACACACACACACACACACGTTGAACCCGGCAGCAGCACACTTCCTCTCTCTGATGACTCTTTCCTGTAAACCAGCATGAGAAATGATGTGTGAGGGCTCTATTATTGTAATACCATAATTACCATGTAAACAGAAGCCTGATGAAATGTGCCATTTGTTCAGCCGCCACCGAATTTCAAAGAGTAACGATCACATGACGTAGAGCTTGATTGTGATTGGTTGCCTGTTCAGAAGCGAAACAGATGAATTCACCGATTCTACTACAGCTGCGACTCGAGACTCCAGAAGATCTCCTGCGGATCAAACTAATCCATGTTCTGCACATCTTGAGCTCTCAAATGCAACACACACACACACACACTGACATTGTGATTAGTGACAGCTGGATTACGGCCTGAATATTTAACTCACGCGGATAGAAACAACTCTTGGCGATCTGACCGATGCTTTGGTCCCTGTCCTGTTTCTGGATCCTCACAGGACGGGTGATGGTGTCTAGGTAGTAAATGGTTTATGCTGATGATATGGATTATCCCATTCACAGGCGTGCATATTAGATTTAGTTTAATGATAAGTAGAACGCTCTGGGCTGGTTATGGAAAATATAATAATTCTGTTCTGGTCGCGGTTACGCAAACAGCCGCTGGGCTTAATAACGCTGATCATGTTTAATTCAGACACAGCATGTTTTTGCCATGTCTACTGGTCTACCGCCTTATCTAAGTGTGTGTGTGTAATTTAACTGAGCGTTTATGTATCATAGAGACTGTCAGCAGCACTAATGGAGTTGCTGGTTAGCTTGTGTCAGTGCAGGCTTGTATTTCTCTCAGGTTTGGTCTAATTAAGCAGGGTTTTTTTTCACTTGGTGTCAGATGGATGTTAGATCACATCTTAATGAGCACCTGAATCATTACAGCCCATGAACTGATAATTTGAAGTGAAAATTCACACTAATATAGAAACTATTCTCTCATATTTAGTGGGCCTTTATCACACTTCTGCGTGCGAAAAGCAGAAGCGTCAAATAGTAGCGTAAAATAACTTGAGCTGTAGCTTGTGTCAATGACAGTAACCGTAGCATGGGATTGTTGTGATTTATTGATGTACAGTTCATCACAGATAGTTTACAATCATTAGTCAGGTATGATAAAACAATGGTGTCATGTTCTTCTGGCACATATTTCCTGATTTAAAGGGTTATATATGCATTACGTCAGGGTCTGACCGAATGCAAACAATATATAACATTAAAGACAATTAGAATTAGACAAGGTTATACATCCAATAGAGGGTTTGCATTGACGTCACTTTCCTGCCAGAACTGAGTGTCAGAAGAGCTGCTGTGTGACTGGATTTAATAGCGAAAACTACGAAAACGCCAGTAAAACAAACTATTATCAGTTTAAACTGAAGGTCGGACTCGATATAGTGTTCCTTACAACTGACCAAAGATCCAGTGATCATGGATATTGACATGCAGCAGGAATCATGTTTCCTGACATTTATATGAGCCTGATTACAACGCCGGGGAAATACATAAAGCAAATTTGCCTGTGAACGCTTTATATAAATACAATATAGGGTTAAATCCATGTGATCATAATATCAATATTATATATCGTCATATCGTCCAGCCTTAAAACTTGTATAGTTTTTTGTTAGTGTTTATTTAAAAGCATCCAATTATGCAGAATATATGATGGTAAATATTAATTGATGAGTTGTCAATACAATATATAACAATACAATATATAGGATATGATTTTACGCCTAAATTCAACATATTTACACAAAATGAAACTTCAAATCCAGCTTTCTCCGCCTGGATCCAGTTGTTTCTGTGAATTGCAGGATCCATTTGCTTCTCTGTTCTGTATCTTTCGGCAGTCTGTATAAAAATATACCTCAGATTTCTTGTCAAATCTATTTATATAGTCAATCTCAAAGCTCTTTCCCGTTTTTAGATGTGTTTTGTGAGTGTTTCGTAGCATTTACGCTGAAAACAAATGCTGCCGCTCAGTGTTTCTGCCACTCAGTGTGTGTAACCGCAGTCAATCCAGCTGACGGTGACGTCACACGCATTTCCTCTATAGACTACAAATTAAACAATAATAATATTCACATTTCTTTCATGCACTTACCTCACTTTCTGATACAATCGTCAAATTGAAGCTGTTCAAATAAAGGAATATTTCCAGGCCAAAGTTGATTATTCAAAAAAATAAACGTGTCTCATCCTCTGGGTTTGATTGAGTGCAATTATTGGATGGTGTTAAATCGTAGACAAGATTAGAGATTAAACATAATAAATATGCTGCAAAAAAAACCATTAAACATTAAATTCGAATTATTTTATATTCGTCTGGCAGTAACTTGAGCAGAATGCAGATTTTCATTTATCTCAAGAATATCACAACTATCGCCTCTATATTTACATGCTGAATGCAAGAGTTTGTTGAAATCACTGACCCTCAATATGAGCAATTGTAATAAGTGATGCTTGACTCAAACACACTCATTCCACCAGTCATTTAGTGGTTTACAAATAGTCTCGTCTTGAGGATTAAATCAAAACACTTTAAAATTCTGACATTTGTTTGGACATAGTGAAGCACATGAGTTATTTTTCCAGGTCTGGTTTGAAGTAGAGGTCATAATTCAGCGATTAGAGTCTTTTGTATTCGTGTCTCTGTGTAAAGGGGAGGCGTTTATCTGTGTTGGCTATTGGCTGATGAGGTATCAGAGAACACTATAAGCTTCTTTGTGCAAGAGACGAAAATCGCTTTTAGCGGCGGATAAGAATGAGATAATATCAGATAAATCCCACGGCCTGCGTTAGCGTGCAGCATTAGCCGTGTAATAGCATATGGAGAGCAGTTTGACAGAGAGGGATCAGATGGCCGCCAGCCGTTTACCGCACTTCCGTCTTAATCGCGGCGGTTGAACAGTTGTTTTGCAGAGACAGATAGCCGAGTCCGTTTCCATATTCTGAGCACATGCTTTTAAAATTCCCCCATGGCTTGAACAGAAGTCTGCAGTGGGTTGATAACTCGCGTGCTGTCAGTCCCTGTCGCGGACGCCGAGGGAAGCTACATGTTCTGCTTCAGAGGTTCCTCTCTTCAGGAATAATTTGAAACTTCTGTGGGACACACTTGTGAGTTTTCCTGAGGCGCTGGCAGAGCCCACATCTAATTAAGATGGAAAAAAGGCACAGAAATTGTTGAGCTGTTTGCAGATGAACACTTTTGAAAAGCGCTGTCGAACGGGGCACGAGCTTCACCTCTTGATGCGACGGATCGGTCACGCGTCACAGACTTCTGACTGATCTCCTGTGATTGGCTTAGAGGTGGTGGTGGGCGGGATCTCATGTCAGAAAGTACTGGAACAGTATCCTTGCTATCCTCACTTACATTAATCAACTATAGTGTCCTGCACCCACTAGTAAAACAATATCACAAGTTATAGCCTATATGGTGTCTGAATAATGTTTGGTTTGACTGTATACTAAATGTGTTTGCTGTAAATTTAACGCAATAATGGTTTATATTTTTTAATAATCATCTATTAATGACTATTTGTGGATAACCAACTACTCTATCTCATGCAATGCAATACTGAAAATTCTTTATAATTATATTTTGTTTTTATCTTTACTCAAGGATGCACCGATTAACATTTTGGCCGATACCGATAACCGATAATTTTTTATATTTGAAAGCCGATAACTGATATTTGTCAGATAAATCTAAATCCAAGTTTTTAAGAAAAAGGGCACAAATATTGATGATACTAGAACAGTATTAGATGTGTTTGTTGGAAATTTAATGCAATAATGGTTTTTATTTTAATAATCATCTATTAGTGCCTGTTTGTGGATAACTAACTACTTTATCTCATGCAATGCAATATTGATAATTCTTTATAATTCTATCTTATTTGTAGCTTTTCTTAGGGATGCACCGATACAGACATTTTGGCCGATACCGATAACTGATAAATTGTAATATTTGAAAGCCGATAACCGATATTTGTCCGATAAATCTAAATCCAAGTTTTTAGGAAAAAGTGCACAAATATTGATGATACTAGATTAGTATTAGATGTGTTTGGTGTAAATTTTATGCAATAATGGTTTTTCTATTTTTATTAGTGCTGGGGAGCGATTAATCACATCCAAAATAAAAGTTTGTGTTTACATAATACATGTGTGTGTGTATAATTATTTTGTATACATAAATACACACACATGCATGTATATACTTAAGAAATATTTGCATGTGTATACTGTATATTTATACATAATTTATATTATATATAAATATAAATATAAATATTTTATATATAAATAAAAAAAAATTCTTAAATATATACATGCATGTGTGTGTATTTATATATACAAAATAATTATACACAGCACAGACATCACATACATATATCCTGTAAAAACTAACTTTTAATTTACTTTGATTAATCGTTGCCCATCACTAATTTTAATAATCATCTCTTAATGACTGTTTGTGGATAACTAAGTTCTCATGCAATGCAATTTTGCAAATACTTTATAATTATATTTTATTTGTAGCATTACTCCATGTTGTTTAATGTAAAGCAGTCCAAATGCACAGCGTGTTATAAATGGTACGGCGTAATCAGCTGAGGCTGACATACACCCTGTTGAACAGTCACATCACCCTGCACTACAGGAGCTTCAGGTCAATAAAGAGAAACTGTGATGGAGTCACATGACCGTTGAGCTGTCAGTGTTTGGCGGTTTACAGAGAGGACCAATCTGTCCATGAGCCTCTCCAATCCGCAGGGTGTGTCATGCCTGTCAAAGATGCAATTCATGTGGAAATCAGCGTGAAGGGATGAAAAACAGCTCGCGTCCGCCTTGACACACGTCTATTTCCCGCAGCAAAGCCTGAATCCCAAGGGGGCGACAGAGAGAGAGCCATTCCCCATGACCGTGAGCTGCTGTTTCCATCGTGGTGGGTTCAATCACACTGAGTTAGGATGGCAAAATGTGAACTCAAAACCACGATGAGCAAGATATACTTGCAAAACAGCTTATAAAGTAACTAGCTCTGTCTAAGTGAAAGCATCAACATGCAATTCATTAAATATGTTCATATTATACATCCGTCGTCAGATCATTAGAGTTTGTTGGCCTTTTAACATCATCAACACATTTAATGCATTTTAATAACATTTTAACTGCTAAAAATTCTAAAATCTGATTAGAAGGTTTGAAACTGATTGTGTTTACATGCACGTTCTTAACCTGTTTATGCTGAATAAGCAGACAATGCACGTGATCATGTAAACGCGTTAAAAAAATTTCCTTTATTGGAGTAAAGTCATAAACGGCTTAAGCATAAACCGGTCGACACAGCTTCATTTTTGCCCCTTACGCCAATTTCTCCCAGCATGTAAACGCATTAACCTGCTTTCTGCCGGCTTATTGAAGTGTGTATGTGTGATATGTGACAGGAACATGTACTTACTGTGGATTTAAGTGCATTCAGAGCGAGTGTTTTGCAGTGTGGAACGAGGAAATATATCGAAACTCACTCTTTGTTGACCCCAAAAATGATAAAAGTGCTCTCATCTCGTGCAGCAGAAGTAGAAGTGGTTCAGCCAAAACTCTGCATCTGTGAGAGGACAATACAGTATATGAGCCGGAAGATTCCCGTGACGTGTTGCAACATGCAACTTTGGCCTTTAATGCCTTATTTAACATCACAAACGACAAAACAAATTACATACTTGGAGTCAGATACGCAAATTATTAAGTTTGACTTCACTATCGGAAGAAAACTGATTATTTAACTATATATAAC